>NW_026067976.1:5141665-5185976 GCF_014885135.2 Alexandromys fortis | reverse complement strand
AAATGATGTGGGAGTGACTTCTTTCTAATCTGTTGCTTTCATTGGTTAATTAATAAAGAAACTGCCTTAGCCCATTTGATAGGCCCACCCTTAGGTGGGTGGAGTAAACAGAACAGAATGCTGGGAGAAAGAAGCTGAGTCAGGGAGTTGTGATGGATTCTCCCACCCGACACGGCCACAGGTTAAGATCTTCCCTGGTAAGATACCTCGTGGGCTACACAGATTATTAGAAATGGGTTAGGTCAATATGTAAGAGCTAGCCAATAAGAGGCTGGAACTAATGGGCCAGGCAGTGTTTAAAAGAATACAGTTTCTGTGTAATTCTTTCGGATAAAGCTAGCCGGGTGGCGGGGAGCAGCCCGCTGCTCCTATTACAACATGGCAATTTCTCAGAAAATTAGGAAACAACCTACCTCAAAACCCAGCAATACCACTTTTTGGTATATAATTCCCATTTTCATAAAATGTTTTTCATTTTGTTCTTCACAAGTCCCATGAAATAAGTATTATTATTCTCACCTTATTAATGAGGAAACTGAAGCTAGGAGGATTGAATAACATGACCAAATCTTGATATTAGTGTCAAAGAGAAAATTTAAGACTGAGTCGGTCTAATTTCAAAACATCCGCTCATCCCATTTTCCTACATTGCTTGGTTTCTATTTTTTAGACAAGAATTTCCTTGAAAGTTATGAAATACTATACTGTGTCTTTAAATAGGGTTGCCTTTCCTGATCAATTATCTTTTCAATTTGAATATCAATTAACATGGAGTGCTGTCTTTAGAGTTTCTAAGGACTCAAGAAAATGACCTATTTTTCCAGAAGAGTTTAAAATCAAACAAAATAAGGGAAGGAACAATTTTTAAAAATTCAACCATCTACCTGGTTTATCATTTATTTAATTATAATTACTTATTGTATAACCAACATCTACATTATCTTGATTTTAGAATTCGTTTTTATTTTACTATGATCCTTTCCCATGGACTATTAAGCAGTTGTTAAAAAGAAGGAGAAAACTGTAGTCAGTGTTAATAAGAAATGTCTCCAGGTAAGTGAGGAGAAGTGCAGCAGAGTCCAGTGTGTGGCTAGGAATGCTTAGAGGTGTGAGATTCAAAGGGGAGAAAGGAGAGAAAGGCCAGACACCATGGCAGGCACAGCCAAGCAAGAGTCCATCCAGGTTTGGCAGCTTTGCTTCTTCTCTGCAGGAGGCTGGAAGCAATGCCCGCAACATCAGAGTGTATCAGTGTAAACAAAGCCCCCCTTCCTTACGTAAGGGATAGTCAGGCAGCCATGTCTAAACACTAAGTGAAAAGAAAATGTCAACAATTGCTCTCCTTTATGAAAAAGTCCCCCCAGTCAGTGCGCCTGTCACTAGGTTCAGCACTTAGCAGCAGAAAAAATTTCATCCAGCAATGGCACCTATGAGTGTTGTCTCTAACAAGAGAAGTACTATACACAGTCTACACATAGGACAAAAGGACCATCTGCCCAGGTTGTCTGGGAAGGAGTCTCCCTTCAGATCACAGCAAATCCAGCTACCAGTCAATGCGTGTGTTCTCTTACACAAGCACTTCAGTTCTCATGATTTTCCACACTCAAGAGCCTTCAACTCAGGCCGCAAACTCAGGGTGTCTGAATTTAGCCCGACACAACATGTTCTTCGCCTGACTGTTCCCTGCCCATTTCAGAGTTTTGTTAACAAACAATTAAGCCTCCTACTCATCGGGGCTTAAGAGCAAATTCAAGTGTTTAACTTCTATATTCTTACCACATTTGGCAAACTGCCCAGTAGTCAAAAGTATTTAAGAAATTTGGATGAATGAACAAACACAGGATGAACAGAGGGAGATAAAGTCAGGGTGTGCTTCTCAGGGTAGCTCCCTTAGCAGGGCAAACTTGGCTCTCTGAGCACAGGATTGTTGTTTGGTTTGTTTCCCTACGAGCACAGCTCATCCTCTCAAAGCATTAATCATTAGTAAGGTGAAACATTCTTTATCACTGAATTTTCTTTTTAAGTTTCTATTTAGTATCATATTCTAAAAATTTTCAGATCAAAATAAAAGGAAAAATTAAAGAATTGATAAGGTCCAAATTAAGCCCGGAACTATGAACACTTGATGCTAAATGAAAAGAAGTAAAAGAAATGATCCCCATGATCTCGGCAGCACAAACACACCAAGCACTTCTAAGGAAAATAAGGGCCTTATCTAAGATTCCACAAATTAAATCCTTTAAGAGAAAAACACTGGCTGGGGATACAGCTCACTACAGAGCGCTTGCTAAGGATGGATGGGGCCCTAGGGTTGATTCCTGCACCCCGACAACACCAAAGAAGCACAGCCTCTGTTTCCAAAAAAAAAACCTTTTTATCTTTTATGCTACAGATTTATCAAAAAAAACTTTTATATATCTGACAGATACAGCAAATACCCTTAGTCACAACTCAGAAAAGCTCTAAACTTTTTTCTATAATATTAAAGTCAATCAGGGTACATCCCTAAACCAATTATTATGTACATATTGTCAATGATTATAATTTTAAGACCTTTCTGCCAGTGTCGGTGGTATATAGCTAACACCTAGGGCCTCGAACATGCTAGGGCAGCTCTTAGCACTAAGTTGTCCCTTCGGTCCATTAATATGTTCTCCTTTCAATACGAGAACACAAAGATTCCATTTAACACACTGAATCCCCATCTGAATGCAAAAATCAACCGCTGTGTAATATTTCTAAGAATACTTTTAGAAATCATGTCTTAGAAAAAGAAACAAATTTGGAATTTAGTGTTTCCCCTAACACTCTATTGTCCAAACGAAGCTAAGAGGGCCAAGTTTACTCTTACAAGGAAAGTTATTCACAATGTTTTCATTTTGTTGGGTTCATTCTGTCTTACTATTGCCTAACATGATAAAGAAATACAAACCATGAGGAAAAAATTTGAGTCTAGAGTACTTTTCATATTTTCACTTCCCTCTTGATCCAAAACATACATCTTTAAGTATAATTAATTGACACCTGAAACCAACTTTTCCTTATGAAAAGTCATATTTGAGTCATATTGATCAATGTCATCACTATACTTGAAAGAGAAGCTTCATGCGGCCATACACAAAACAGGCAACTCAGTATTCTAATCTTAGAACTAAAATTCTTGTCTTGGAAAACAAGCCATTTTTACAGACAACTTGGCAATCCCACATCAAAGAGAGTCTCTAAAACTGCCAGGTTGCAAAGGAAACTCAAGTTATGCAGGAACCCCTGCACTTTTAGATTCTGATGCCCTAAAACAACAGAAAGACGCACTATCAAGTAAACATAGCCTTAAAGAGAAAGAATAAAACACACTGGGCATTTTGTATATAACAGAACAACTCAAAGAGTATGTGTTGCCAAGTGAATCAAAGCAAAATGTGGCCTCCATGGCTGCAACCAGTGAGCTCTGGGCAAAGGAAGGCAATTCTCACAGCCTCCCAAGGATGCTCTCAGTTTGAACTTGGATGGGCATTTTAGTAGTGATTAAAGCTTCTACAACTGCAGAGAACCTTATGTCAGGATGCTTCCATATTCCTTGCTGTCGTGTGAACATCCCAGGTCAAATACAACATGACACTAATAGTCTAAAAGGAAAGTGGGGAAACCAGAAACTATTTTAACAGATTTCACAGATTCCTCCTTGCAGTGGTTGTGGGAAAGACAAGGCAGAGTTTGAACATTAACAACGGTTGTTAAGGTGAAGCTTAATCCCAAATGTGTTAGCATGAAACGACCCACTTCAAAAAGATTTTAGAGTATATTTTATTAAATCCTGAAATGCATGTCCTGGTAAATTTCTATATAAATTTGATTTACAAATTCCACCGAAATGTGCCACAGCTGGCAGAATAAATTACCACAATAAATCATTATTAAATAACTGTAAATCTTTGTAATGACATAATGCCTAGCTAAAAAAAAAAAAAGGATGGAGAAGTGAACATTCAGTAGAAGAAAAGCCCTCTTCATGACACAGGAAAGCAAATTACAAAACTTACCAGGCCGACACTGCAATATGATTCAATGACTAAACAGGGAAATAAAATTCACATAAATTGTGCTGAAACCTACAGCAGAGCTGCACTCGCTGCTTTATCAAAGCAAGCGCATGGCAAGGGGTAGCGCGTGCAGGCTTCTGACACTCACGGCCGCACTCACAGCAGATAAGCCTCATATATACAGCTGCATCCAATATTTCGTTAGACAATAAAAACATTTTCCAGGTATCAATCAACAAGCCTAGTTTGTACTTTCTCTGAAACTTCATAAATATTCTGTAGATATAACTTATCTCCCCGCCCATGCTCTCTTCCTTCTATATAGAGCTCCACCCTCCTTCAAAACAAACTTGTTCAAAAAAAAATGGAGAGTTAGATTCTTTTTGACGAAGAGCAGACGGGTAGCCACAGTAATCCATTACTTTAGATAGTACTTGAGGAGAATCACTCCAAACAACCCTGCCTTATTTAGCTCTCCCAAGCTTCCATTTGTCAAAGTTCAGACATTTGGTACTCCTGTCACAACCAACAGGGCTCATGGCTCCAGCCAGCAAGATGAACTCCAGTGGAATGGCGGGGCGCACAGTGCCCGCTCAGGGCGTGTGATTGCTGCCTCTGCCTCTCGGGAAGGGTAAATTATTAACCGACACTTTCACAGCAGAAGAACTGTCTAAGATAAACCCATTAAAACTGTTAGCCCACCAAATATTTCACACTGCCATGGTAAAGTCTCTGTCCAGGTCACCACTGCATTCTCTTGTTCGGATTTATACCTCAGTTTCCTGACACTAGTCTTCATAAAATGGAAAGATGTCCCAAACGCCAGCTCTTCCCACTTTTCTAATGTACCTAACCCCAGTCAGGAAAAACATTTTTCCATAGGGTGCCAACCCTGGTCCTTTGAATCTATTTAGATCTACAGGGGACAGGAGGCAGATATAGGCAGGAGCTGGATGTGTGGCTCTAGGGCCACAAATTCACTGACCAAGCACACGACACATGGCAGATAGTCCTCATTTTAAACTCGATCCAAACATTTTGCAATCGAGAATTTTTCCATCTATATTTCATTTTCCAATTTGTTGCAGCAACTAAGATAATCATTAAATGAGTCCACCCTGGAGGCTCGCTTGGGCTCTATAGACAGGTATTTCTTCCCAATAAGACACTTCCCCCTTCTCCTTCATTTCCAAGTCACACAAAGCCATTCTCTGTGTATCCCCTGCTCTCACGGGAGAACACAGCATCTGTGCTATGGCTTCAAATGCCAAGACAATCCAGACCCAACAAATAAGCCAGTAAAAGAAGACCTAACAGTGCAAGGGAATAAACATCTACAAGTTATGTGTGGAAACAAGTGAAAATATGTCCAAATAAGCAAACTTTCAAAGGGAAGAAGCAAGACAGCGTGATAGGACACCCCACCTCAAGGGAGGCTCTGGAGCAGGACAGTCAGCGCACCCAAGGGATTCAAGAGAATGTGCAACTCCATGAGCAGAGGTGGAAAAGGCCGAGGGGGGAACCTCTAAGCACATCCACCAATGTGGAAGCACAGATCTGGATTACAAGTGATGGCGACCTAAATGTTCAGCCACTTTGTCCAATAAAAGATAAAAATAATGACCACCGCTCTGACTATGACTCCAGTAGCAACCACTTAAGAATAATTTACTTCTGCTAAATCTGTGATTACAGACACAACCTTCTCCTTTCTCCCCCCACCTTCTGCATCCCTACACACCCAGTCTGTACCCAGGCTACAGTTACCAAAAGCCAGTTGAGGGGTATAAGCCTTATCTTCAGCCTACATCACTTTTTACAATACAGAAGGATTTGTAGTGCTATCTACCACACTGAACTTCGACACTGACTTTCTCCATTTAATAAGACCACTTTCTCCTTCCCAGGGGACACAGAGCATCTGAGTCCTTACTCTAACGGCTGGAACAGCGATAAATCTCTCTAGGGGTAGAGCCTAGTCCCTAATTTTACAGTATAGAGATAGCAACTGTGTTACTTAGCAAATCAACTCAAGACATGTAAAAATGACTGTGTGGAACTCGGAGGTCCTCATGGAGACTTAGGAAAGACCATTCCGTTGCCAATTAGAAGCAAATTACTTTCACATACTTTTCTATGTAAAATGGGCAACTCTGTGGTCATTTTTGAGCCGCTTTCCACGTGTACATCTTTCAACACCTACTCAATAACTGATTGGGTCCTTTCTCTATGAGAATGAGGTTTGCTGTTGTTGATGATGCTGGCAGGATTATTTATTTCCCAGAAAAGTCTCCCTGCTCTCTAATACTTATCATGGACTCAGTCTCTAGATCCTTCCAGCATCTGGCTCCACCTAGTCTCTGTTTCACTAGCACCTTGAGAGCTGAAGTAACCGCCTGCCTCAGCATTGTGGGTTTGTATTTTCTTCTTCCTGATTTCCAGATTACAATGAGTTTCCCAAACCCTCAAAAACAGAGGTTCTCAACCTTCCTAATGCTGCGCCCCTTTAATACAGTTCATCATGTTGCAGTGGCCCCAACCATAAAAATCATTCCATTGCTACTTCATGACTGGAATTTTGCTACTGCTATGAGTTGTAATGTAAATATCTGATGTGCAGGGTATCTGAGATGTGACCAGCAAAGAGGTCGAAAACCCACAGGTTGAGAATCGCTGCTCTAAAAATAACTTAAAGATTCAGCCTCTTCCAGTCTAACCAGCTTTTACCACCAGACTCCACTTTCAGTGACAAGATGTCCTATCAGTCCTTCTTACTGCTTTAAAGCCCGCCCTCTTTCTTGAGTCCCCTTGTCATCATAGTTTCCTTACTCAGGCCTACTTCTCAGCACTTTTAATTATCTGTTTAACTTCTGCCTCCCCCATCGGCCAATAAACACAACAATGGTACAGCTCTTGGAACCCATTTCACCAGTACTAGTGGAAATATCCCCCAAGAACTGGACAGAACAAAGGGAGAATCAACTTAAAAACCATTTACTCTTCCTGTACTTGCCTCTTATATATTTATTCTAATTTTAGATATCCTGATATTGTATAATAGCTTGAATTCTGTCATTTTGCAATGATTACTCATGGGAAGCCATGATCAGAAGGATTCAACAACCCATCACCCTGCTCTTTGAAGATTTCTACATTAAGACAGAGACCAAACCACTGATGCCCTGGGCTCTGAGTCCCATAAATCCTTCTACAATTCCCCAACAAATGTTAAGCATGGCAGAATTAGAAATGCCCTTCATCTGATAAAGTTTAGAGATGATAGCTCTGTATGACAAAAGCAGATACGTTTGGACATTTCCCCAAATTCATTTGTCAAAATTATATCATAAACAATACCAATGTAACTGTCAATGAAATCTCATTCTTTTTAGCAATCATAAAATGTCGGTTATATATCTGATTCAATAGTACTACCAAAATGCTTTTACCCAATGCAAGTACTCTACCACTGAGCTACATCTATAGCCCAGCAACCTTTGATTAAAAGATAAAACCTAACTGTAATTCATTCAATTATTTTAAGTACCAAAATGAGCTCTATCAGTCT
The DNA here is from genome assembly GCF_014885135.2 of Alexandromys fortis. NCBI lineage: Eukaryota > Metazoa > Chordata > Mammalia > Rodentia > Cricetidae > Alexandromys > Alexandromys fortis. The sequence goes on along the minus strand of NW_026067976.1, from coordinate 5,178,371 downwards.
ATATGTAAGGAAATCTTACAAATTACCACATATTTTGTATTATACCAAACAGATCTTATTCACTTATAGTATTTACAATTTGCTAAATTCTTAACAAATCAAAAAACACAAATAAGATGCATGGCCACCATAACAAGCTAACAAAAATTCAGCAGCTTTAAACAAGAGAAACTTACAGTTCTGTTAGACAAGTTTTACTGAGCTCAACTCAAAGTGTGACATCCTTCAAGAGGTTTTAATAGACAATCAGTTTCCTAGTCCTTTCTAGCTTCAGTAGGCTGTTTGCAGTCCTTGGCTTGTAGCCCTTTTGTTATGTCTCTCTGACCATATTCTTCCTTCCATTATTATAGTTCTCTCCCTCACCATAGCTAGAAAAGTTTCTTAACTCTTAATAATTCATGCAATTAAATTAGACCTACTTAGATCATCCAGTACCTCCCTCATCTGAAGGTCCTTAACCACATCCACATCTCCAACAGCTCTAAGGTTAAGATTTGCAGGGTCTTTTATTTTGAATGAGTATGTGATGTGCATTGCGGTATGAAAGTTTGTGTGTGTGTGTGTGTGTGTGTGTGTGTGAGAGAGAGAGAGAGAGAGAGAGAGAGAGAGAGAGAGAGAGAGAGACCGACCATATGTACCCCTGCCCATGGTTGATGTTGGAGGCTTGGCCACTTCATTCCGCAGTCTCTCAACTGAACCCAGAGCTCCCCACGTCCCTTTGCCTAGATAACAAGCTCCCTCTAGATATCACCGTCTTCATTTCCCAAGCTCCAGGTGAGGGGAACCTGAGCTCAGGTCCTCGTACCTGCTCATCAAGCACTCTCACCACCCACTGACCATCTCAGTGTAATTTACAGGTTCTGAAATTTTGCACATAATGGGGAATGCTGTGCTGTTGACCAGCCCAGTCAGGTAAAACCTTCAAGTCAGCATTCCCACTCTGAGAATTAACAGTGTTCCTAACTGTGTAATAAACGTAACCATGGTGTGGTACACCCACCCTGCCATCACAATTAAGACCTTCAAATAATCAAGTTATTTTTACTGATAGTCATATGTACACTTAAAAGAAATCCCCCCGAAAGCACTATCTTCCTCTTGGATGGGGGAAGTATTCTCTGATCAGTCTGAGATTTGTTTGGATTTTAATGGTGGTAAATTCCAGGAAACTAACTCCTCTAAAGTGGGTTGTCACACTTAACTTCACTGTAGTAATTTTCAGGGTACACAAAAAAGCAATATAGAAACAGAACACACAGTTATGGATCACTACTCCAACAGTGGCTCCAGCCTCACACTTCAGTATTAAGTAGTATGATTTCAGCACTAGAATTAAGATGCTACACAAACTGCACTTAATCATTTGGCTTTGTTATAATTTTTCCCACAGAGAAGTGAAGAGCCATAAGCCCAAAGCTTGTTTATCAGGGACACTAACTTCCTATGTGTATGGCATCTGGAATGACTTTAATGGAAAGTTATTTTATTAAGACCTGTAGAACAGAAAAACCACAAAGTAGATTTTCTCTAATTTGTTTTTTTTTTCCCAGAAATCTTACCCTTCCATTAGAACATAAGTTTTCTCAACAGAATCAGTGCGAATGAGTTAATCTTCCTCATATTACATGGGGAAATAGGCATATTAAACATAGCGTCACACATACCTTCAAGATGTGTTCTCAACCAAGCCATTTATTTATAAATCAGTTATATTGTTCACATGTCTTACATCTGTGTAGGCATTCCACAATAACACTGAAATGAAATATCTCAATTTTTAGAATCAGAAAACTTTTGACTTAGGCTTGTAAAATTTAATTTATAATAAGAATGTTTTATTTTATATCAAGAAAACTATAATGAACTGCTCCTACTTGGTGAAGGCGTGTCATGAATGCCATCTAAAAAGACCCATCAGCACACCAACAAGTGTGAAGTGCCAGAAAGGCCATCTAAAGATATGTCAGCATACCATAACCAAGGGTTCAACTTCCTTGTAAGACCGAGGGGAAATATCTAAACGCAGTGCAATCAGATCAGGGTGGCTAGTAATTATCCAAACACCATCTCTGTTTAATGACTCTCAGAAAACATACTCAGTATTGGGGGGACCATAGTAACCAAAGCGTCTAATAATGTCTCCATCCACATGCTGGGTCTAAATCATATATTTTCAAAATACCATGGTTTCTGGTCTTTCAAAACTCAACCTTACCAGATTAAATTTTATTCCTTGAGATTGAACAACATTGGGAAAAGCGCAGTGAACAACAAAGTGTAAAACAGGCTTCTTGGGCCCTGACGGTGGCGGCAGGGGGAGACAGAAACAGTTCGACAGGGGATGAACTCTGCACGCGCAGCCTCCCATTCCCGCTGCCCCAGCATCGCTATTCTCGCTATCCCCTCTCCACTTCACAAAAGACCCCGGTTTACCACGTAGGAAATAAAGGGAAGTTACCACTGTCCACTCTCAAAGAAACATAAAGTACCTCAGAGGCGGCCTGAGAAATCACTCAAACTGTGCTTGAAACATAATAAAAAGTGAAGTTGCTGACATAAAATTCGGGGAGCAGATGGAAACGGGAAAAGATAATGAGTGCCGCCCTAAGTCCGCAAAGAAAACACAGGTAACGCGGAAGAAAAGGCTTGCCTGACCCTGATCAATACCAAATCTTCATGCATAAGCATAAAACAAAAAGGAAAAAATCTTCAGATGTATATGTAGCAATGGCTCATCTGCCATTTAGGAGATTACTCTCAAATCTGAAAATTATGTGTGTAAATATACACATATATACACATATATATGTATATTTATGTATATATACACACATACATACACATATCACTGATTTTTACAATAATCATCATTTCATGTACTATCTTCCCTCCAAATTGGTTATTAAATATATTATCATGACATAATCATTTATACATATAAACAAATCAGTATCAGAAAATCCAGTTAGTCCTTAATGTTTTTTAAGTTAAAGAGTCAAAAAAAAAAAAGACTAAAATTTAAAAGCAGCACACTTGTTAAATGTTTGGATTCTAAGTATTAAATAAATCGCATAGACACACATAATACTAAATAATTGGTTACTGTGACTTTACTAGTCTTTATCTATTCATGACTTTTAAATTCTTCAGTTCTTGTAACCCAATAAGGAGGTTTTCTGACTTCACCTTTTCACTGGACATAATGTCTCATCAAAAAAAAAAAAAAAACAAAAAAAAAACAAAGCCAGGTGTGCAGGTGTGATATATTTAATCCAGCAGAGGCAGCGAGATCTCTGTGAGTTGAAGGCCTGAAGGCCTGGTCTACTTAATGAGTTCTAGGACCATAGGATATGTAGAGAGGCTCTGTCTCAAACAAACAACAAAACACAAAAACAAACAAACAGTCTTAGTGTCCAGCCCATCATGTTCATTTGTCTGAAGCATTTGCTGTAAGGACTCCTGTTTGGGAAATTAGTGGTTTGTAGCTGCCAAAATGTCACATGCCAAGTCAAAGATGTCTGAGACTAACAGTTCAGAAACGAGGGCGTAAACATCACAGACTATCAGTGGCTAAGGCAGACAAGGAGCCAACAGGGCCACCTTTGTCAGTTCCAGAGCAGAGATAAGTGGAGGACAGGTAAGGTTCTTTCAGAGCAGTAACATCTGTGAGACCAAAAGAACCAGGAAGCAAACTTTCTCTGCTCTGGGTAGAACTTCTGCGTTTTCACGGACATCAAGTTGGTGCCACCCAAGTCCATATGGAAGCCTCTCTCTCTGGAACAGTATATGAGGTGTGAGGAAGGAAACATTCAAGATGAAATCCCAGAAGGGGTGGATCTAGGAAATACAATCAGCTTGTACAAAATGCCTTTGAACACTTTCCAGAGACAGACAGAGATCTCGACAATGCCAATCATCTTGCCTTTTGCTAGAAAAATAGTACTTTTAAAATAGGCAGTCAATCCCGAAAACAAAATAAAATAGGCAGTCAAGTAGGCAGGCAGGTGGACGGATGGACAGACAGATAAGTGGGTGATTATTGAAACCTACTTTAGAACCCCTGAACATTCATTTCACAGACAGACAGTGAACAATGAAGCAGGGCCTTCTGAATGATTCCACCTTAGGAGGTGGGAAGCTAGCAGGGATCCTGGGAAGAACCGGCTGTAGGGCACAGCCATCTCCTGCCATTCTCTCCTCCTTCTCTATGCTCACTTCTGTGTTTTCCTTTGTTATGCCTTGCATTCCCCAAATTAACCGAGGTAGGGAGGAATAGCGCCTGAGCTCTAGAGGAGAGAGGTAAAAACCCGACCTCCTAAGGTCCCCGGCTAACTCTTCAAGTCCACAGGACATATTCCGAGACCTGACTATTTCGGATTAAAAAGTACCCCCTCTGTATATGGCACTGTAATAAAGTAACAATAATGATAAAGGCGCCTCACTGCTAGTGCCTTATACCTTCCTTAAAGTGCTTTAATGACTCTAATGGATTGAAGCAGCCCTGTGAGATCAAAGGCAGATATTATCATTTCCAGTCTACATAATAGGAAATCAAGGAAGAAAGGTTAAGTGACTTGACCAAGCCTCACTCATCAATACAATGATGCTCGGATAACGGTTAAGGGGCTACGAGCCCCTCTGCTGTCTACATGGCTGCTCGGCTCAACCTGGAGGCTAACAAAACATCTCTCTAGCTGGTGGGCCAGGGGGAGTGACGCTGGCTTCAGAGAAAGAAATCCACTTAAAAGTCTTCTCAGTGAGGGACAAAGAACTCCCCGAATGTCAGCACACAAACTGATTTTTGTACAGAAAAAACCCTCCTTTCTCTCCATTGTTAATGATCCACACTCCCAAAGACAAAGATGGAACAAATCACCGTGGTTTGAAGATTACAATCTGATGTAAAGTTAAAAAAAAAATTGAAGCATAGGGGAGAGAAAGGGGAATCCAGCCCTTGGTTCTTCTGTCCACTAGTTAATGGGAGGACACTGCAGAGACTGTTACTTGCAAAGGATAAAAATCTAACTTCCTCCATCCTTTTTTACATCTGTTAAACATGAATACAACACACCCAGCAAAAGAATGTTCAAGTACCGTGTTGCAAAAGGCAGCAAGATCATCTTTAAGCAAGGCCCAATGTTAGCAAACGGAAAAACTAGAGATGCATTGATCTTATTAATATCTGTGTCTATCATTCCCTCCTTCGGTAAAAAATAATCCCTCCCCACTGAAAGACGAACAATCTAACCCCAACATGAAGTCTCTTTATCACTCATTTACTTGAGTTATCAAGTGATTAGAATTAAAAAACAACTGGGACTAGTTCCTAATAAAAGTTAACCTTGTTTTCTTTCCCACCCACACAAAAGTAATTCTGTTTAGAAACCTTTCGGGTTTTTTTTTTTTGGCACCACCCCATTCTTGGGGTGTGTAGCTCAGTCTCTGCCAGTAATTGCTTCCATATACTACTGTGTTTTCAAACATGTTTGCATATTTTTGATGACACATAGCATTTATTCTGCATTTCAAACTCCAGACAGCAAAGCTTTATTTCGTGTCAAAAAACCAGAGCCTATCACAGTGTACCAATGTGAACACCAGGGGAAGAGGGACTTCGTCTCAATATTTAGCCTTATGAATGTTTTGAAATTTATCAGAAATACAGACTCACCCCTCTAAGGAAGTAACTCAACCTAGAATCTGTGACAAACGATACGGACATAGATCCTGCCACACACCCAGATTTTGGCTACTCAGATCCAATGCCATAAGTAGACCAGTTAATTATCCTTTTACTCAAGGTAATTTCACTGACCCCTCTACCAGACCTACTTGAACATAATACAAATAAAAAAACTAATTCAGGAACTGTTAAAACATTTTACCTAATTCATCACAGAACTATATATGCTAACACTTTATTAACCTACATATAATACCTTTAAAAATAAACAACAAATTCTCCTCTATAGAACAAAAATAATTTATAATTTTTAGTATCAACTATAGTTTTAACATTTTATGTTCACAAAGGTCTACATGGTAAAAGCTTAGTGGCCAGCATATAGTGTTACCATGAGGGGATGGGATGTTTGGTAGGTGGGACTTAGTGGGAGAATGCGGGGTCAATGGTGTGTCCTTTGGGATACTTTGGAATTTCAGCTTCTTTCTGTCTCTATACCTCCTGGCACCATGAGGTGAAATGACCTCTTTTATTGTATAATGTGTGGTGGGCCACCACAGGCCCAGAGCAACAAAGCCAAGTGACCATGGACTGAAAGTGTGAGCCCAAAGAAATCCTTTTTCTAGCACTAGTAACTCAGATGTTTGGGGTGTTTGTTTGTTTATTCAAAACAGGGTTTCTCAATGTAGCTCTGGTTGTCCTGGAACTCACTCTGTAGACCAGGCTGGCCTCAGACTCACAGAATACGCCTGCCTCTGCTTCCCCAGTAGCACTGGGATTAAAGGTGTGTACCACAACCACCTGGCTTGCTTCATGAGTTTGCTAAGGTAGCAGAATGTTCTCCACAGTTTGATGATTTCCTAACTGGCTGATTCTCAAATAAGCCTATGTCAAAGAAAGAAGTGGGAGGAGGGAGGTGGCAGCTGGGTGGGAAGGAAGTAGTAAAGAAGAGGGGAGGAAAGAGGAGGAAGGGAGAGAGCTGGGTCTGCCTCAGGAAGCCCATGAACCCTTCTCTGCCACACTGAGTTCTGGTAGGCGACACTCAATCTCAGCTCTTGGTGCAATGAAAGGTAACTCCTCTTTAAACTTAAGAAACAAAGCAGCTAAGAATCCATCTTATACTACTCAAGATATATCACACATATACTCTATACCAAAAGCAAAGTGTTCCAGACCCTATGGAAGGATTTATGCACCTAATAAGATAAACACATAAAACACAGACAAACCTTAAGAAAAACCTGAAAGTACTCAGAAGTTTTCTAGTGTCACACTGTGGTTTTGTAAGTTACACATGTAATTCAATTTGATTCTGAGTAAGGGCTCTCCTATATAATCCTTATTTTCTCAAAATAATACAAAAGAAATTTTAGATGCATCCTGCAGCAAAGCCCCACTCAAGAAAGGAAAACAACCTAAAATTTGCTTTCCACCCAGAAATGACAATGGCATTAATATTATTAAATCTGTTGTTAAATTACTAACCTGTTAGTCAATGTCTAAAATAAACAAATCTAGTCTTCTAAAAGAAACCGTTGACTTCCAAGCCGCTAAAGCTACAGTCTTGGATACTGAAATTCACACTCCGAACCACCACCTGGCCTCCACGGCCAGACTCTAAACCCCCGAGTCTTCTAGGAAGGGAACAGCTTTTCCTCCGTGGGCTATCATCACTCAGGGATGAACTCTAATTAAACCCAGGCAATGAGACTGTCCATTAAACGTAGTGTGTCAAGCCAAAGCCTCCCTCCTCAGCACGTTAAGAGCATATTCAGAACTTCTCAATGTGTCCTGTTAGGTCTACATATTAGCAGGGATTGTACACAATACCACTTCTCACCTGAACAGTGAATTTCTTCACTTTTTTTTTAGTGCTTTCTTTCCTAACTTTAATGTTCTTTTAATGTAGTTTTTCCTACGTGATATATCATATTTATCTCCATAGCAATCCATCACTATTTCCTTTAATTGAGGTTAATTTCTTTCAACTTGGGCGAGGATGGGAGGGATGAGGGGACGCTCATCAGCTGCGCGGAATGCGGAGGGCATCACAGCTGCTGGCCTTCTGATCGAGGACTTGCTCTTCAGGATGTAGGAATTCCTCAAGGCCACCCCACTGCCCTCCAATCTGGACCCAAGTCAACAATCTACTGGGATGGGAACCCAGTTCCCACCCAGAACCACTTAATGAAAAATTTCTAGCGAGCTAGAATCCTTCCAGCTGCAACCTAAGTCCGTTTGTTTATTTTTACTTAAATAGCTAACAGCTGGTACCACCTTCCATGTAAAATCACTTCATGTGTTTGGAAGCAATGATTAACTCATACCTTGCTCTGCGAATCTTCGGGCCACAAAATGCAGATTATTTCTGGGTGCTTTTAAACATTTTCTACTTTTACCTCTGGACTCAAGACCTATCGGAGTTTGGAATTATTAGGTTATTAGAAATCAGTACAGTGCAGTTTGATAATTAGAGGGAGAATGTCACTTTGCTCACCTTAAAAGTTAAATGTAAAGTTTAGGGTGGGCTCTGGCTTAGAAGGTTGGCTGAAGACTGTTCTTAAACAAATTTAGACTGGTTAAAAACAAGCCGCCATCTAGTTTTACCAGACAGAGTTGGGCTTGGCCAGAGAGAAGAGACCTCCCAACTGTAACTGTGAAGCTTAGTGATTTATAAACCACTGTCATAGGGACAAAAGTCAGGCAAACAGTTTTATGTTGTCATGATGACATCTGGCCACCCCACATTTTCATGGCGTAGTTTACTTCAGCATCTCCATATGATATGGACTTCAGTTCCAGAGAATAATGTGGCTTCGTTTCTTTGCTTGTTTATAGATGGACTGAATTCAGAGCCTCCCTAGCCCTGGGACAATCCTGAGAGGCCCCAGAGTGGTGGTATGCACCTCCACGGAGTCACTCCTACTCTCTCCACCTCACACCAGAAGTAGCTATTCCATGAACTCCAAGCACTCGGTACCCAACACACAACAGACTTGTAGTGAGTACTAACTCTACTGAAAACCAGGGCATGTAGGAGAATCCTCTCGATGTACGCAGGCTTTGGTGATGCAGACAAACTCTGACAGACCTATGCAATAGGCTCGAAGGACAATACACAGGATGTGATCTGGGAAGACCCAACGTGCACTAATAAAGGAGGGCTGAAGAGCAGGTGGTGTGGGAAGTCCTTCTGTACACGTGCTGCTTTTATTAGTTAATGAATAAAGAAGCTGCTCTCAGTCAATGGCTTAACAGAACACAGCCAGACTGGAAGAGATATATACAGGGAGAGCAGGCAGAGTCAGGGACGCCATGTAGCCACCAGAGGGGAAAGACACAAGCTGCGAGCTGGAACCTGCGAACCTCATGGTAAAATATAAAATAATGGAAATGGGTTAATTCTAGATGCAAGAGCTGGCTAGCAATATGCTTATGCTAATGGGCCAAGCAGTGATTTAATTAATACAGTTTCTGTGTGGTTATTTCGGAACTGAGCAGCTGGGAACAAACAAGCATGCTCCTACTACAAGCAGGATTTATTTAGAGGTGAGAGATTAATACTGAGCATAGAAGTACCTGTAGAGGAACAGTCAGACTACTCAGGTGGAGATGTCAGAGGACAAATTAAAAAATGGGTGGGAACACGAAAACACTATGTTCTATCAAGAAGCAAAAAGTTCATTATTATCCGTAGATAACAGAAAGCCAGAATTTGCTGTTTTAATAGTTTCTGGAAATCCTCAAGAGCATACTAATTTAAATAGCATTATAAGCCCCCTGGAAGTCTGATGACCAGCTTCAACAGTTACCAGCACACGGATCAGCTCTGTTCCACCTTCCATAATTTCCCTAATCTCCTTAACATTTATTTGCCTCTGGAAATTTTACAAATAAATCCCATACATAGCACCATTTCACCAGTAAATACTTTGTTGGCAATCAAAAAATATTCAGGTCTTACATGATCAGACCTATATGTTAGTATCCTTAGTTCAGGAGGAGAGATGTAAACAAGGGCAGTTGATAACAACACACCAAGAAGGAACAAGAAATGCTTAGAAAAGTAATGAGAAATGCTGAGAGATTGCCAAAAGACCTTTCTGCTCGGAAGATGCTGAAAAGTGCAAAGAAAGGAGGCTGGATCTTTTAAAAAAATTTAGATGATTTTACACTATGTATATGAATGTTTTACATCCTACATGTATGTGCAGCACATGTATGCCTAGTACCCAAGGAGGTCGGAAAAGAAAATCAGATCCCCTGGAACTGGAACTATGGAAGGTTGTGAGCCACCATGTGGGTGTTAGGAACCAAACCCTGATCTTCTATAAGCACAGCCAGCGCTCTTAACCACTGAGCCTTTTCTCCAGCCCTAGGGATATTATCTTAATTACACTTCACACCAAGCTAGAGAGGAGGAATTATTCTCCCCTTTTACTGCTATGCATGATACCACCACTTAGAAAAGGGCCCAACAGGTGATGGGGTGAGAAGGCGACCCCAAAACCTGGGAAGGGATCATGGGAAAGGCATAGAAATCCTGGGAAAAGGATGGGACTGGGTGAGGCAGCACAATTAGGAGGAACACAGACTTGGGAAGGAACTCTTGCAGCAATCTGAAAATCACTGCCCCTTACCTCTTACTCGGTTTCTCTAAATAAAAACACTGAAAAGGGCCAAGCCGTGGTGGCACAGGCCTTTAATCCCAGCACTCAGGAAACAGAGGCAGACCAGTCTCTGAGTTTGAAGCCAGCCTGGACTACATAGTAAATTCTTCCAGGACAGCCAGAACTTAACCAGGAAACCTTGTCTCAGAAAATCGAAGCAAAAACAACAACAAAGAACGAAAGAGAGAGAGGGGGAAGAAGGGAGGGAGAAAGGGAAGGGAGGGTGGGAGAAAGGGAAGAAGGGAGGGAGGGAGAAAGGAAGGATATTCAATTCTCCATTTTAAGGTGTAAAAAACTAAATGATGAGGCAAGAATATCTAACACACAAAAAGCACTTGATAATAAAATCTGTGCCATTTATGACATTAAAAATGGAGCTTTATCATGATTACAATTCATCTATCATCCCAAGAAATCCCTGTATGTGCCAATTAACCCACAAGATCTTCACATTGTAAGGAAGTGCTCTGAAGTAAGCAAAGATCTAGAGAAAGCAGGAAACTGAATCTTTGGAAAGCTTGTAGACTCCATGAAGAGGGAGTCTACAGTGCAAGTGTTCACTCAGTGACTGACTCTACCCAAAATGAGCATCAGGCCCAGCAGGCTTTGCTAGAAACCAAAAGATCACTTCTTCCTCATGCATCAAAAACAGAGGCACCAAATAATCTCCAGGCTCAATGAGAACCTGGATGATATGTCCAGACTTTAAATGCAGGCGACTTCTCACCTCGGGATACTAGGGCATAGACAGCAGGTGTCTACCCATAGACACCTTATGACTTGGGCTTACTCTTCAAGACCACTGTGGTGAGCCAGCCAACTGTGCCTCTCAGCATATGGAAACAAAAAAGGTGGTTCTGGGAAACCTCCTCTCCAATTACATTGTCCTAACAAAAATAAGATGCTTAAAATTACTCACTGGTGATCAAATGTATTTCCAAATCGTGACTATTAAATGACATCAACAACTCAAAATGAACATGGTTCATGGTTTAAGACCCCAACCATAAAGAGTCCTTGGGGGAAGGAATGGATCCAAAATAAAAATGTTCCTTATGAAGGCAACCCCCTCTAAATAAGAAGTTTATCTGCATGACCATGGCAGCCCATCTCCTAGTTCACCCTAAAAGTTCCTTTCTTTCCAAATCCCATCCCAATTCACTGTTCAGTAGCTTCCTTATTTAAAAGGCAACTTAATCTGGAGTGGAATGTGCTGTCTCTGCCCTCAACGCCAAGAAGAGGCTTAGAGTGTAACAGGTGTGAAAAAGGTATCAATTTGGTGAGACTGATAGGCTTACGAGCCTCTCTACTTAACCAAGGTTTTCAACACAAGCTACTTCAAAAACAATAAATCTTTCAGCAGACTATGTAAGTCAAGGTATGAGAGAACACCACTGAAGCCTTAATGCCTGGTATTCCGGAAGTTCTTAAATACTGCTGTTTGGCACCCAAGGTTTAATTTTAAAATGTCTGTTCATTTTGTCCAAGAGATAGCTACAAATACAGGCAGAATGTGTGTCACAGTCGGCTTGCCTAGCATATCCTGCATGAATAGTCAGCAAAAAAGGTAAGACGTTTACAGTTTTTAAGAGCCCACCAACAGCAATACATGAACTATAATGACAAGACAAAGGCTCACTCCTAAGGACATTCAACTTGATAAAGGTGGCACTATTCATAGTTACACCTCTACTGTGGACATTTTTCTCATGATAGAATGTATTTAACACATCCTTCCATTTATCCTAGGAATGCATCGCTCACTAACTGACAGATAAATTTCACCAAGAGTTTTAAGACCCCATTTATTGCCCTTATCACCCAGATGTTCTATTAAGAGGAAAAGTTTTCCAACATGAAAATAGTTAGCCGGCACAATTTCTGGATAAAGAAGTATCTTTGCCACTGGAGGTAGAGGCAGGAAAGTTGGCAGGGACTAGAAATGGAAAAAGGATTTTTAAATCCCTGTTGTATTATCTACCAGCTGTAAGTGAATAATAACTAATATGTCTGCAGCCTCAGCCTTAATCTTAAAACAAATGATAGTATTCAAATATAATATTTCACACATGCAGGCTGATAACAGGTTTCTCCCTTTCTTATTTCTTGAAGATCCTGTGAATGACACAATACAAAGCGCAATGTATTTAATGAAAGGTTTCCAGGCTGATTTCCCTACAGGTTCTTTTCTGTCTTTTCTCTGGAACCCACACACGGGCTATACTGCAGGGACTGAGGGTGTATATAAAAATAAACCACGCGCTAGTATCAGAGCTGATACCCTTCTCCTACAGGGGCAAGTGAATTATTAGATCTGTGTCGTGAGTGTTTTTTTTTAATATGCCATTGTTCCCACTTGAGCACATTAAATTTTCCATATCCACTTTTAAACCAATATAACCTTTTTTTTCCTTGTTCATAATGTTCATGCTGTCCATTAGCAGGAAGAAAATCCAATAGTGGAAGTCATCATATAGTAGTTATACATAAAGCTTAGCGGATGGACACCTTTGCATCCCCCCCATCCTGAATGGATACTATATGGAGTGGGCTCACTCGAGGGGGTAGTATGCCTCTTGGGAAGCTGTGCTAATATTTTTTTTTCTCCTATGATTGATCACAAACCCATTTTTTAACATTACACATTTTTTTAAAATTTATTATAACTCAGGTTCAACATCTTCTAGCCCAACAAATTGAAGGTGCTGGAATCTTTTGGTCTGGAAGATGTGTTTGCCAATTATTTTTGCACTAGTGCACATAAACAGGGAAGACTGGATCTTAGGTATGAGTTATACATTCCTGTACAAAATAATTGTATATTCTATGAAGACTGATTCCTTTTCTGGAGAAATATACAACAACACAAGGGAAATCTTGTCCTGGCAGCATAGCTGGAGTGGAAGATACAATATTAGAAAAAACAGGGCTCCTTTCATTACTGCGATGCTGTGTGTCAGAATGTCTCTCCTTAATGAACCTGTTTGCAATAAGACTCCGGGTGCAAAGAGGCTATTTAGAGAGACTATTGTGTCTATAGCAAGTCCTTCAAATATCTTCCCACCATTAGACATGCCGCACTGACCAATTCTGTCCTGATTGCTGTGCTTTTTACTATCAAGGGACATTCTTGCCCAGACAGACGGATGGATCAGACATTGCAGTTCATAAAATGTTTACAGTGTAACACACACACACACACACACACACACACACACAGCACTATAATACAAGCTATTGAGCTCTGGAGCACACAGTGAGCTGAATATGACAGTGTCATTTGAAAGCTTATAACGCTCCCGTATCAATGGAGGGCCTGAGCAACACGGTGCTTGCCTGTCCCTCTCAACAAAAAGCCTTGCCTAACACCCTCACTTTTGGAAAACCCCCATGCCCACTGCTCACAAGGGAACATTTCACACAAACCCAACCTTTTCTATGCCATACATATTTCTTATTTGATTGAGATTTTACTCCTAATTGCTGACAGAAAAACAGGACTGTATATGCCATGCCAAGCAAACAGGGTGTGGGAAGTACGCTAATAATAAAAGAACAGCAGAAAACCTTGCTAAAAAGATGTCAAATTCCAGTGCTCAGTGACAGCCTCAGAGAACAAGGGGCCTGTCTCTACAGCAACTGAAGCATCTTCTCCTAAATCAAAGCTTTTTTTTTTTTTTTTTTTTTTTTTTTTTTTACCAAGCCTAACCAGAAGAGCCGAGGCTACCTGGAGGACGCTTCTGCTCAACTCGGCCGTTTCGTGCTTCAGCCTCACCTTTCACGCAGTTACACCCTGACTGATTATCCACCAAAGCCTCTCCTCCTGAGCTTTCTCTAGCAGTACACACTTTCCATCCACACACAAACAATGTGTGTGGCAGCCAGCTGCAGGCTTTACAGTCCACTCTCCCAGCTGTCGAACAGAAGCTCAAATCCAAAGGTCCAAACCGCCACTGCTTTAGTAAATTCAGTGGCTCCAAGATCTGATAAGGAACTGTACACTGTACACCTAACTGAACCGGAACCCAGTGAACCAAAAGCATCTAATAAGAGTTTCACACCACTGTTTTAAAAGGTCTCTCTTACCTTGCTTTCTTTTCTGGGATCGAAGTTACATTCCATAAACAAACTTGACATATACAGTTAGCTGGTTTGCAGCTTGATTTCCATTGCTATATGGACTAGCTTTGATTTCACTGTGTAGTTTTTCATCCACATATTTTATCCCCATCAGGATAAAACCTTAAAATAATGCTATTAAAACTGCTTAAAGAAGACTGGGGAGTCTGCTCAGCAGTTAAGATATGGGCTGCTCTTCCAGAGAAACAGGGATCAATTCCCAGCACCTACATGGCAGCTTACAACAATCTATAACTCCAGTTCCAAGATGTCCAACATTCTCTTCTGTCCTCTATGGGTACCAGGAACATGGTACATAGACATTACATGAAGGTCATACAACACCCATACACATAAAAATAAATGACTAAAATAAAAAAACTTTAAATGTTTATTAAAATACAATAGGCATTTCGATGGGGATAATACCCTACTATTACTATACTATAAATGGCTTAAACATACTGAAGTATGTTTAAGTACCTGTCTGAAGACCTGGGAACAGAGTCTAAGAACACAAAGCAATCACTCTTGCAGAAACAAGCAATAAAAAAACAAACATACCTTAAGAGTGTAAGAAATGGAAAAAGCACCTGTCTTTAGTTTAACAACCCTAGATGTTAAAGTAAGACCTTGTTCCAGAGTCTTCTACATGCAGTGGCCTCTCCTATACTTAGTCAGTATGAGTTTTCTTAAACTTAACGATTTTAATTTTTATTTTATTATTTTGTGTTTGGCTGTTTTGTCTGCATGCATGTCAGTGTACCATGTGAATGCAGTGATTTCAGAAGTCAGAAGAAGTTGCTGGATCCTCTAAATCTAGAATTACAGATGGACGTGAGCTGCCGTTTAGGTGCTGGGAATAGATCTGAACGAACAGCCAGTGCTCTTAACCACTGAGCCATTGTTCCAGCCCCCACTCTTTAGTTCTTAAGTGCAAGATCTACTAAAATATGACCAGCCACATGCTTTATATACCCCCATAAAGAGAAAAGAATACAGATAAAAAAGATGACAGACATTCTAAACATTATTTCTACGTGTCTTTAGAGCAACTATTCTCAAAGTATTGTCTCAAGGGGCTGGGTATGGCACAGTAGTAGAGCGATTGCCTTGCCAAGGCCCTGGGTATGGTCTTGAGAGAAGCAATGTCAGCATTGCATAGGGATGTAAAGTCTCAGGCTGCAGCACCCATCTACAAAAGCTGAAGATGTAACTAGGGCCCAGTCACATGTGGTATCAAACAAGATGTACCAGGCTTGACAAGGACACAACTAAATACTAGAACACTCATGTACACAGTGCTAGGCTGAAGCCCCAGAACCACAAATGAAAAGTCTATGTGCAGAAAATCATTCTGCTACATGTTCAAGCATACACACACATACATGGCCTTAAACTATACAATATGAATTACATGCATATTACTTAAGATGTCTAATACTCCTTAAAGATTTAATCAATTTACCATAAGTCAAAAAGAAACATACAGAAAGAAAAAAATAACACTGCTAGATTGAAAACATCTTAAACAATATACAAATTTAGAGCAATATATGATTGACCTTAACGCTGTCTTTAATTATACTACACAATACAAACCACTCAATTAAATCTTTCATTTGAATGAAAAAAAGCATCCTCCAAACAACTAAAAAAAAATTGAACACTTAATTCTAACTTTGAGGTAATGTGAGGGAAAAAAGAATGGGAACCCTGTAATGAAGTGTCTCACGGGGCCTAGGGGAGAAACCATAGCCACTTAAAGCTCACCACTCAGCTGGAACGGCCACATGTGGCGGGTGAGGACAATGCCTTTGCCAAGGTAGACAGAGGAGAGAAAGTGAAGAGACTGGAAAACGGGAGCAGAGAAAGAGCAAAATGAAGTCAAACTATTGGGATGTTCTGCCTCTACAGTGTAACATCATAAAGAACAACAAACTACGGTCTCTCCAAGCAGTGACCCCAGGGTATACTGAAGCCAGGCAAAGATACTAGACAGATTTTCAAACTTCATGAAAACAATATTCTGGGACAAAGATGCAGACTTTGGAGGCAGGAGGTGGGCCAGTGAGATAGATGGTTTGGCAAGGAAAGGTGCTTGCCCACCAGCCTGAAAATTTGGAATTGATATGGTTAAAAAAAAAAAACCCTCCCATAAATTGTCCTTTGACCTCCACATACATATATATCCATGACATGTGTGTACCATCCCACTTCACACACAAAATAAATAGGTGAATGTAAAAATTATCTACAGGATGTGATGATACATGATCATAATCTTTCTGTGACAACTTGTAAGGTGTGATAGCCAATTTGAGTCATCTGAGAGGGAGGAACTTCAACTGAGAAAATGCTTCCTTAAGATTCAGTTGTAGGGCCTGGCGGTGGTGGCACACGCCTTTAATCCCAGCACTCGGGAGGCAGAGGCAGGCGGATCTCTGTGAGTTCGAGACCAGCCTGGTCTACAAGAGCTAGTTCCAGGACAGGCTCCAAAGCCACAGAGAAACCCTGTCTCGAAAAACCAAAAAAAAAAAAAAAAAAAGATTCAGTTGTAGGCAAGCCTACAGGGCATTTTCTTAATTAGTGATATACATGGGTGGTACCACTCCGGGATGGTGGTCCCGGGTTCTACAAGAAAGCAGGTTCAGCAAGCCATGAGAAGCTACACAGTAAGCAGCACCTCTCCATGGTCTCTGTGTCAGCTCCTGCCTCCAGGCTTGAATTTCTGCCTTGGTTTCCCTCTATGGACCATGATTCTGGATATGTAAGCCAAATTAAACCATTTCCTCCCCAAGTTTCTTTTGGTCATGGGTTTTCCTCATAGCTGTATAAACTCTAAGATAAGACTTTATTTTTCAGTTAAGACACTCAAAGGGAACAAGCAGACTTCTGGTGCATTGGGGGATGAGGTGGGAGGGAGGGTATCTGTGTAGAGCTCTCTGACTCATGACGGGGTCACCAGACTTCCAGGTTGGAGCGCCTTCCACTACCCCATCATCCACAAGGGAGATCTACCTGTAGTTCTAGCAGTAGTTTAAGCTAAAAGGGACTCGACAAAGGACTCACTGTCCCTTATTAAATGAAAAATAAACACACAAAAGAAGAAAGAAGGTACAAGACCACAGAACCCTATGTGAGACAGCCATGAGGATATAGTAAGGAGTGTGTGTGTGTGTGTGTGTGTGTGTGTGTGTGTGTGTGTTTCTCTGCCTGTTTTTAGGGACAATGTTATAGTAGTAATAACAATCCAATGATTAGATGAAATATATTGAGCCCAGTCTGCTGATATAAATCCCAGAAATGAAGAGTCCAGTAGTTTAAGGCAAGAGGCCAGCTACAGAACATGCCTTTAAAAAGGCAAACAAATAAAGAACAACAAATAATGTTAATTCAATGGGTACCAAGAATATGCAGGGGAAAAGGAGATTAAGGTACTCAAGAGGTAAGACTGACAGAAACTGCTGCCGAACGTGCTCCTCCTCTCAATCTGACACGCTCATGCAGTTAATATTCTCAACACATATCCACGTGCACCTTCAACACTAACAAGCTCTGAAGCGCTCAAGGCTCTCAATTTGGGTTCTCCCCACCCCCTAAATACACACACATCGGGGTCTTAAAACTTCAAGCCTTCCTTATCTTTTGCTTTTAGACTGTACACATCCCCTAATTCATTTAAAAGTTAAAATGTACTTATTCATCAACTGACAAAGAGATAAGGAGACTATGATAGATTCGTAGTCTATTATTTGCAGATAGAATGAAGGATTGTAGGAGTCAAGGCTTCTCGTTGTTTTCTACACACAACTCCTCTTCTGTCAAAACATTTCATGTAATCCCCTGTATACAGATTCATAAACGAGGCATACTGAAAATAAATAATAAAATTACTTAAAATAATTCTTTGGGGTACACGTGTGTATACATACACATATATTTACATTTATTAATGAAGAAAATTTGCAAATGAAGATGGATGTGTTTGTTTTGTTTGTGCTCATTTTTACATAGGGAATTAAGTCTTGGCTACTGCAGGATACAGTAAATATTCAACTTCTTAGGATATAATTGATATTTGAGATGTAATTGATATGTGATTTATAACCATCAATGCTGAGAGTTCCACTTCACATAAAGACACAGGACAACAGGGCCTAAGCACGTTTAGGGCCATTTCAGACACTGTTGGAAATTCTGTTCTAATCCCAAGCTATAACCATCTTTCATTAAATTCAGGTCAGCTACTCGCGGCAGAGATTCCAGTTGAGTAAGACAGGCTTTCGTACCCCAAAGCTAATCTTTAACACAATACACAACCCTATGCTGGTTCTGCTGCCACCTCCCAAGTGCTAGGGTTACAGATGTGCACCAAGACTCTACCAACAAACAGAAATTTTGAAATAAAATGTTCTAACACAATAAAATACAAAATACTCATGTGTAGTTATGTGCTAAAGAATGGTAGTAGAGAAATACTAAAAAGCATTTGTTCCCATAATTAAACTACTATGGTTCTGTAAGAGTAGACAATGTTCAAGGTTTAGCAAAAACACTAAACTAAATACCATACTATTGTCTTAAACCTTGAGCTGAGCCATCTCAGGCCATTATTTGCCGAGGCTGCGCCGTGTGATGGACTGTAGTATAACGTTCATGTAATGTGTGTTCAGAAGGAGGACTACAGTGAAGTCACACGCAGAAGAGGGGCAAGCAAGGCCACAAACACACTGTACTCACAGTGTGGCTAATTTCTGAATCATCCATTCTTTTCATCATTGCGGATTCAGAGGCCTTTCACTGTTGTCAATTCTTTTGCGACCCCTTATTTAAATTACATTATACATTAACTAATAATGAAGACAGCTTAAAAGTATGACTTTCTTTTTGAGCTTCAAACCGTGATTTATTTGTCCAGATATAATAGATTCATTTTTAGATCTGCTCTAGAGAACTGATGGTCCAAAATGCCAAATTCAAATTTTCTAAGGCAAACCCTTCCCATCTGTTACGGAGGGAAGGATAATCAAAGGACACATTCTCATCTTCTCATCAGTAAGACAGAGTGGTCTTCCCTGACCTATCATGACAGTTCTGCTTACCTGGCATTCTAGCTGCCTCGAGTTTTAACACAGTGGTCTCCAGCTGTCAATTCTCACTTTTCTAGAACCTACATCTGGCTAAATCTGGAGGCAGAGGTGACATTTTCTTCAGGAAGTCTTTGGACAGCACCCCCTGTTTGGAGAGGCCTCTGGCATTACCTTTCCATAGCATGTGGAGTTGTGGTTATCTACTCTGTTTTTCTTCTCTGATACATTTAAAGTTACTCAGAGCACAGGAAACAGTTCTACCTTATTTACAGCTGTAGTTCTTACCAAGCAGAAGAAATTCTGCTGTTGTTTTGTTTTGGTTTGGATATCTGATCCAAGAACTACCTCTACCATAGTGCTACACTCAGCCTACGACCACTACTGTAGAAAGCTATGAGAATTACAAATGAAAGGGTAATAGATAAATGGAAACAAAAATTGGTTAACTCTCAGAAGCATTTATCAAGAAGCAAATCATGTGAGTATGTTTCATGAGATGAACAAAATCAGACTATAATCATTAGGTCTTATGTTATTCCTGTCTTCAGACTTAAAGAAAAACCAATTGAAAGTGTGACTATATAAATTTAGATGTATCCAACGATGGGGCACTAAATACACTGATATCTTAAATGCATAACTTACAAATCAACAGATGTAAGAGCAATTAAGAGAAATAATTAAATTAGAATTATACCGTATTTCTTGGATTTGGTTGATCCTCAAACACTAAATTCAGATGTTTTTAATTCATAATGGTCTGAAAAGAGCAAATAAAACATACTACAAACTATTTGCCATAAATCTTAACTTAGCATTCGAATTTAATCTAAACACAAACATAACCCTAAAACCTCCAGGCCCATAAATAGTCAGACAACCAAAATCTGATTTCCAGGACAGTGTTTTCAACTTTACAGTACAATATTTATACTGAGGAGATAAATTATGTAAATCATAATGGTTTATACTTGTATCATATCTAAGCCTGCACTTTTGCATTCTACAAGATTCAGGAGTCTACAAATTTGCCCAAAGCTCATGTGGTCTAGTGAAACAATTTTATATTTAAGGTAGTTTAATATTGACTAAGATTTAAGATCTATTTGGGAAATCCTTCAAACAAAATGACTCACACTACTTATTTAGCACTTGACCACGATGTCTATACAACTCAAATTTAAAATTAATTCACAAATTATGTCTCTATTTAAACCATTGCTCCATTTACCTTCTTTCTACGCTGCCTTAAAATATTAAATTCATACATCAAATTCATATTTAAATTAGTTCAGTCTTAAGTAATCTTAGTTGACAACCCAAGTAGCCAAAAGAATATGGGTAAGCTTTCAAACATAAATTTTAACATCCTATTAAATTTGTGAAGGGTTTGTTGATGCTGTTTGTGTTTTGAGGCAGGGCTTCATATAGCCCAGGATGGTCCTAAACTCAACTGTATAGCTGATAGTTAAGGATAGACATGAATTTTGGCTCCTCCTGCCCCTACCTTCCAACAAGGAGACTGCAGGTATAAGTTACCACAGGAGGTTTAGGCAGTGCTAGAAATCAAACCCCAGGGCAACATGCATGCTTACAAACAGCACATGGCACTCTAACGACTGAGCTGAATCCTTACCCAGTGAAAGCTTTCCAAGTAAGCACATAAAATATTTTAGTATTTCAAAAGTGTTTTTAAACTATCAAATTGGGTATCTCCAATGAATAGAATAGCAAAATTAATGACTTTGGGAAAAATTAATAATGAAAACCTTACTTAAGTCAAGGTGAGGGAATCACAGATACAAGCAGCAATTTATCTTCTCAGTCCCCATGGCTGTAGCTGTATTTTTCCTTGTTCTGGGGGATTAAGAGAGAACAGTCCTAGGCCTGGAGGTTTTCAGAAACAATTAGGGTCCATTGTGTTGGGCGGCATCCTAAAGTCTGCATTAATTTACTGCTTCTGTTGTTGTTGTTGTTTTTTATTTTTCACTCAGTCTGTGGATACCTACACAGCTAAAATAAGCAACATAAAGTACTTCCAGTATTTTGTTTTGTTTAGATTTTTCAAGACAGGATCTCACTACGTAGCTTCGGCTGTCCTGGATAGAACTCACTTTGTAGAACAAGCTAGCTTAAACTCAGAGATCCACCGGCCTCTGTGTGTGCTGGATAAAGACATACACTGAAGTACTTCCAGGACTTTACAATCTAGTTCACAGCACTACATAAATAACTATAAAAACTATACTTAAAAATAAAACAAAATGATAAGTGTCTTAAGGGGAAAGCTACAGATTAAGAGACATACCTGGGAAAGCACATGGCGGGGACACAATGTGTAAAGAATATCAGAGAAAAGAATGAAGGCAGGTAAGCTGGCCTGTACTCAAAGGAGGCTTTGGCTGCAGAGCTAAGGAGTTTGGGAAATGAACAATGACAGTGTTGGCGATTTCTCTTTAAAGTCTCCAATCCCAACTAGTGGAAACTGAAGGCGGCCTGCCCAGCTACTGCTGCAGCAAGCCTGAGAGGGAGAGGGCAATGAGTGACAGAGATGCACCCGAAACCTTCCAGCTGTAGCAAGCACAACAAAGGTTTCAAGGAGTATTCTAAAGAGGAGCAGGTGCAGAGGGCAGTGCAAACTAAATGATACATTTACCAGTTGTGCTGAACGGTGGAGGCCTGTTCAAGCATATGACATCAGTGAAAAGTGGTCCCTTCTACAGGTCGACTACTTTCTTGGAAGGAACATGTTTCATGTCACAGAAAGGCCTAGAACCTGAAACTTACTGTGCGGAACCCAACTTCCTAACAGATAAAGTTAAACTTGTGTCCATACTTAAGTTTTCACTACAGGGCAAGGCTGCCTTTAAGTATTCAGCTAGCAAAAGACTCTGTGGGGCTATGGCTCCCTATCTGACAGGAGAAACAGCTATTCTTCTTCGCAAAGGCCTGAATTACTCTAAGCTAACACCACAAATGGAAGGAGTTGGGTCACAGACAGGTAAGTGTATCTTATAATTAAGATGGTACAGGTCTGTACTGTTTTTTTCTTGAACGACGTAGTCAAACGTGTTCAGGAGCCAGAGATGTAACTAATGGTGCAGTGTTTGCTCAGCATCTGCAAGTCCTTAGGCTACAACTGAGCACTGCAAGATAGATGGAAGGAAGAAGGGAGGAGGAGGAAGGGGAGGGAGGGAGCAGGAGGGAAGAGAATACAGAGGCAGAGGGAAAGAGGATAACACATGTTTAGTAAGGTCTAACACCTTGGATAAACCTTAAAAGACATTAAGAAAAAGCATGCCGGGGCTGGTGCTACAGATAAACAGCTGTGTGCATACTCAGGATGCATGTAGTCCCCAGAATGGAGTAAAGGGACCATGAAAGGGGGGGGATCTCCAGAGGGAAAGAAAAGAAAGGGGACAGGATGGGATATAAACATTTTGTAAGGGGCAGCTTGACAAAAGCTTGTGCACACACCACCAAGCCCTTCTAGAACCTAGAAAAGAAACATCTCTGAGCATATGTACCTACTTAGGTGAGCAGACCTGCAGCTCAACAGCCTCAGGAACTGCAAAAAGATCACAGAACCGGGGATGCCAGTGTTATGACAAGAAGCAGACTCTTTGGAATAGCACACACACAAAAAAGAGTTTAAAATGGCCCAACAAAACGCTAGGCTATGAGAGCTGAGTGGCTTAGTCTGGCTGTTTACTTTTCTAAGGGTCTCATTTGACAGGGGTAGAACACAAAGGAAGTGTGTGCTGGCTTTTACAGAAAACATATGGGAACTTACCTGGGGAAATTTACTCTCTCTTAACTAAACAAGGACTCTTTTCAGGTATCGGAGTTGAAATTGAGAAGGACATTCTAAATTACAGAAAATATGGGGGAAAAGTAAGCCGCCAGTGATGGCTGACCAGGATACATTAATATTCTACTTCATTCCTGGCATGCTGGTTAGATTGCCAACCTGACACAGACTAGGCACCTGGGAAGAGAGGACTTCAAATGAAGAACTGCTTCAATTGGACTGGTGACATTTTCTTGGTTGGATTGCTGAACTATGTGGGAGAGCCTAACCCATTGTGATCAGTGCCATCCCTAGGCACGTGGTACTGGGCGGTTTGAGAAAGGTAAAGAACATGAGCCAGGAAGCAGCTTTCCTCCATGATTCCCTTCTCTGCTCTGGCTTGAACTCCTGCCCTGACTTCCTCAATGATGGACAGGGACCTGGAATGTGTAAGCCAAGTTCATCATGTTTAACACAAGGGAAGCAAGCAAGGACACATGGGTAGTTGGTAGACTTAGTCCTGGTATGGGGCAGAAGGAAAAATGGACACGAAGCAGTCTATCTACCTGAATAAGTTTATACATAAACAGAAGGCCTAGTACTTCAACAACTTAAGTTATTCCCCCAAATTGTGCCTCCTCAAAATAAGTTTTAACAATCATGAAATGAAACATAAACTGATCAAGCCAGAGCTTCCCTTCCCATCTAGATGCTCTTGTAACCACAGGCTGTGAAAAGGGTTTGGGTGAGAAAATTCTATCAGTAAGAGAACACCCGCTAAATTGGAGTAAAGGGTCGAACACAAGTTGGTGACTATATCACAGGCTGAGTTCAAGAACGACTGCCACAAATTCAGGCAAGGTCTCTGATCGGCAGTACAGAAACTCCTGATCCTCTAAGAATCCCCATCTCCAAACCCGGCTCCCACTCAGTGATGTGGCATCATCTCCTTTCCCTTCCTGCTGACGAGAAAAGACTAGAAAAGAAATGATGGGTCAATGGAACTTAAAGAGGACAGTCTAGAAAAGAGCAACGATGATCCCAGGCTCCCTGGGAAGCCTAAATGGCAGAGGGACAGGAAGAGAACAAATTAACATATTTCCAGGCAAGAGATGGTAGAGGCCAAGGAAAAGGATGCAGTTAAAGACCAATTTTGTCAGTCTACAAGAGAGCCACACCTCTCTCGGCTGAAATGAAACTGACCGCAATCAAAGACACAAAACTTCCTAGAGCACTCAGAGCCTCGGGCAGGGTATCTGGTTCTGTGCCGCCACCACCATGTTCTACCCCAGAGCTGGCCTTCTTAGGAGCCTTCTCAAGGCTTCACTCTTCAAGTGAAGACCACGGTACTAGCATGCTAGAACTCTAAAGGAGACGCAGTGTGCACAGAATACACACTGGAGGCAGGCTGAGCTTGAGTCTCCACTCTGCCACCACCAGCAATCAGACTTTAGGCTGGTAATCTGAATTCCCTGTGCCTCAGTTTCCTATCTGTAAGAGCAGAAAATAGAAATCATTTCATCTGATGCAGTTATCCCAAGAATAAAATGCTACTTCTGCTGTAACCAGATTTCTTATTTTTTTACTAAAGGCCTTTCCAGCACAGGTGTTTATGTGAGGAATCTTTCAGGAAATGTCTTCCTGCGAAGTACAACTTCTCACAGTGTTTTTCTTCCCAGGGCAGATACAGACAATAGTGACCAAGCCAGAATTCCCCCCGAGCCTAATACAGCTTCAGAACCCTGCTGAAGAAGTTTCCACAAAGGACAAGCTGACTACAACCCAAATACTAACAGTGCTTTATTCCATCACCACTACGTCTTTGCCATAGGGTTCAATCTGGTTCACATATTGTACCTTTAAAAAACATAGTGACAAGAACTGGGATATATCTCAGTTGTCGAACACTTGCAAAATACATACCAAGCCCTGGGTTCAATCCCCCAGTACTGAAAATAAAGCTTTAAGAAATCCCATAGAATGTCTTTTGATAAAAGATTTATCAAGATCCTTACAAAGAGAATCCCTAAGTCTATAGCTAGTGTAGGATCACCATGCTCTTGGCTTGCAGCTCTAGGGGACCTCCCGAACCACTAGCGTCTCAGTGATATTTATGCTGCTCTTCCTTATGGAATGTGAGGGCACTGATACTCAGTGAGGGGAGCTGTCATTTTTTATTATTCTTTGAAAACTTTATACATGATTATATTTTTGTCATCCCAAATTCCTGTTACCACCTCTCATTCCCCTCCTATCGAACCCCTTCCCACTCACTTCTCCTATTCCCATGTTTTTTTTTGGACCAACCTGGTTTAATTAAGGTTGCCTGCATGAGCTAGTGGCTATTTAGAGGAGCATGGGCAAATTGACAATGGCTGTAATTATGGAGAAAACGACTCTTCCTCCACCAGCACCCATTAACTGCCAGCAGCTCCTCAGGGAAGACAGGGCCCCATAAGCCCCTTCCCCATCAAAAGCATCAGGTCAAATGAAACCACCATACTTACAAATTACATGATGCATGATTTATGCATGTATCACATTATGGAAAAGGCTAAACTACAGGGGTGAGAAAAATATCAGTGGTACCCATAATGGGCGGAGAAGAGGTTATTTCCTCCATCAGTCAGGGGTATTTCTCAAGGGTAGGTAAATGTTCTTCATCTCAGCTATAGGGGCAGTTTACAGAACATATACATAGTTTATCATTAAAATGTGGCAGTACAACGGTATAGAAATCATACTTTCATCACAAAGAGATTCTAAGAAAATCCTGACTCTCCACTGCCTACCATCTACATAGCATTGTGTGATGTGACCATGTGGCCCTATACACCCCAACACGCTGATCTTTTAAATGTCCTGTGTGTTCCATGTAGAAGGTCCTCACCCTTGTACACTTTTGCAACACAGCTTTTCTGAATTCACTCTAGGCTATCTCCTTCTTCCTCCCACACCTCATATTCTCAGGCTAAAGATCTTTCTCTACTCTTAAAATGTCTGGTATTTACCTCATCTTTATATTCACATTCACAGAAAACAACTGTATATAATCTAGGCAAAAGATAATATAATTAAATTGCTTATCTCTAATCAGTCTATTGAAATCCAAATTATTTGAAAAATACTACTCATATAAAATATAATGCAATATTACTATATTATATTATAATGTACTACTTTATTTTATATATTATAATAGATATGATATAATATGTTATCTATTATATAAATTATATGTGGAAAAGGTTTCAAACTAAGGAAACTCTCAGTGAATTTACATGACTGTGGAAACATAAAGGATAAAATAATAGAGTTGGTCCAACCCAAACGTAGAGCAGAGTATCCTCAAGACATAGAAAAGATACCTAGTGAGCACTACTCAATCTAGGGTTCTTGTTTTTAAAATCAACGACACACCTTCATTCTTAGAATATATGTATTCTATGTGTGTGTGTATGTGTGTATGTATGCATGTATGTATGTATTCATGCTTACATGTATATGGAAAACACTCAGCAAACCCATGCCAGGATAAACATTTCACAAAACAGAATTTGCTTGTCTTCTTCATCAGTATATCCCATCACTTACAAGAGTTCCTCCTTGGCTCAATAAATACAGGCAGTTCTCATCCAGCCTCATGATACAGGACCACAGAGTACTCACGCACACTAGTATTTAACCAAAGTAACTGAATAAAAAAAGATGTTTTTTTTTTTATTATTTTGTGACCTTTAAAAGATTTTGGTTGTTTTGTTGGTTGCCAGGCATAAGAGTAACCCCGCCACCAGGAGAACCCAGAGTTCAAGGAAAGCCTGGATTAACAGTGAAACCCTTTCTCCCAACCAGCAAGCAACTGTCAAAACATTAAGATATTTCTTACTATCAGTTTCAAACGTACAGGAAAATTGGAGAAAAATGTCGGTCATTTTTCTTGTTTGGTATATGGTCAAACACTAGAGACTCTCTAAGGTTGAGTAGTGTGCTCACTAGGTATCTTTTCTATGTCTCTGCTCTGTTTGGGTTGGACCAGCTTAATTATTTTATCCCTTGTGTTTTCACAACCATGTAGCATCACAGAGAGATTCCTTAGTACGAAACTTTTTCCATTATCTTTCCTCTGCTGTATCTCCACAATTTTTGACATACACAGTCTCCCAATTTACAAGCATAAATTAGATACCCATTCCTCAGGTTTGTCCTTGGTCAATTATGGTGTTCCAGAATCCTGTTCATAATTAGTTCAGATTTTACTTTCCGTGTGAATACTTTCCATTTCTCTGCTTCACTTTGTGCTTTGTTGACAGATTTCCTGCAGTTATCACTTTTTTGTACTTTCACCTGAGTTTATCAAACACTGTTATAAGCCAAATAAAAGGAAACAACAATTCTTCTGATATAGTCACTCATAGCTTATTAACATGATAAATGAGCTTTGGACTATACTGGTGGGAAACTGGTGTTAACTTAATTAACCATGGCAAATAATAGAATCATGCAAAGGAAGAAATATTTAATAATTTTAAAATGAATGAAGTGAATCACCACTAGACAGAATTAAGAAATAGAAATTGATTATCTTCGTACATCTTATCAAAGAAACAGGGAGGTCCCTGAAGACCCAGCTCCATCAAGAATAACAGACGAGAGAAAAAAATCTATCCTATAATTCCAACTCTGCGACCAGTGACAAAGCTATGTGCCAGTATTACGTTTTTATGATAGTCCTTATACAAGGTCAATAATATCTCTTCATTTGGTGAATGGACCAATAGAGAAAAATACTAAATAGCAATTTTAGAAAAGCAACTAAATATTACCATACAAATATACATAGAGGATATAACTGACATTACTCCTTAATGTGCTCATGGAATCCTCATGACCACCTACAAGACAAAGGGCATTATAGCCACCACTGTATGTATAAGAGAATATCAGGGCATAAAGAAGCCAAATAACGCATCCACAAAATATGCAAACAGTAACCAATAAAGCCTGAATTTGAACTCAAAAAGTAACTTCATAGATCGAGTTCTTTAAAATGTTATTTGTATATGTTTGCTGCACAAGATAAGCATGGTCATCAGGAAGGGTGTGCACAACACTGATATCTAGATGTTGTGCAGCTCCAAGTCAGTATAACTCAGTGTCATAATCAGTTCATCCAGCTGCGACATCAAGCCCAACACACAATGATCCATGGAGTTAGCAAAACCATTCCCAGACTATAGAGGAGCAGAGTAGAGTGGAAAAGTTCAAAGGAAGTCAGTTATTTTACTCTAGTGAATACTGATGTAAATGCCAGACAAGAACCAATTAGTGCATAGGATTCACTTTGTAAGAATAGAGTCTTGTGTTTATCATAAGTGTGTATGTAAGAAGAGCGCCATAACAACAAGGTGTGTATAACCACAGCCTCCACTGACTGGGAGTTAATCACACCGCTTGTGGAGGTCTGATTTCACAAGAATTCCATTCGGAGCAGGAACATGAGGGCCTAATAAGGATGTATGGTACAGGAGCGAAGGGATTAGTTAACTAAAACAAGTGGATTCTTCTCTAAACATAATCTGCTCATACAGACATTTAGAACATTTGCATCTCATTAGGGGTATTAAGTGAGAAAAGATTCTCAGTACCAAACAATCCTAATTATAATTCATCTCAGGAAATAAAGTGAGTTTTCTTAAGTAAAATGGAAAATATATAGCAAGAAACATCTTTAATATAATAGCAGGACTGTCAGCAAAGTCAGACACCAAAACAAACCTAATAGGCTAATGGCACACGAGCAATGAAAACTAAGTGCTCTAAGGATGACAATGGTTCTTCATGTTCCTCAAAACTTTACAGTCTGCTTTCTCTTACTGTCGATCGTAACAGTCCAAAGCAGAAATCACTTTATTAAACAAGAGACTCAGTTTGCAGGCGGCAGAAATAGACTAACAATTCACTGCATCACATCTGTTATGAAGATGAGACAAGACGCAAAATCAAAATGGCTAATAATTTCACTCCTCAGTGGGCTTCCATTTGAGGAAGGTGCTGTTCTACTTCTCCATCCCACCAAGAAGGAGAACCTACCAATCAGGTCTTGCAACAGAAATTTCTTCAACCGAAATAGAGTTCAGTGTATACTTCGTGTTGTGTTATTGCTAGAAGCTCAAGGACAACTTTATTAACATTGGAAAGAAAAACTCCAAAGTGGGGAAGCTGCAACTCCCAGCAGTTGCTGGAGAAGTCAACAAAGGGAAGAGAAGAGAAAGGGCATGCAGTGTGAGGTAAGGCAACATGGAGGTCAGACACACGGCAGACGGGAAAGCTTCAGAGAAAGAGTGAGAAGGCCCCAAGTACCAGAGAAAGCATGATCAGCTGCAGCCAGCAGCCTACAGACAGAGAGAAGGAAAAGGTATCCATATGCTAATTGAGTCAGGACTCAAAAGGGCAGGTAGGCCCAGCAGATGCTGAAGGCTGCTCTGGAGCTTCTGCAGAGGGAATCCTGGGAAGGAAACTTACAGATGACCAAACAGCAAGTCAGAGGTGGTGCCCAACACGGAGCATCGTTCTATTCCCATCTGCCTGTCTCACTGTGTCACCCTCAGAAGGTCGGGCTGGCTAATTGCCTTTCTGAGCACCACAGCCATCTTGCAATTAGTTCGCTATTTTATTTTAAAGTTTCAGAGAAGAAGTAGTCACTGCCCTCTCCTAGCAGAGTTCCCTCTCAGAAGGCTCTGGAGGGAAGGTAGTCCCACACCTACCCAGAAGGCTAACCATCTCTAAAGACAGTGCAGCTAATTGAAATGGGGAGGTAGCCTTTCTCTTCTTTGTTGAGATCAAGGACTTTCATGTTCCTATTCGACACCATGCCATGTGGAAAGAGGGGGCATGCATAGGAATCGGTGTTTTATGTCAGACACAAGTATTTGCCCTAATTAATTTAAAGATCCATATGAAAACTATGAAGGGGTTGCTACATGGAAGGAAGCAGAAAAGGCCATCACTATCCAGAGGTAGCTAAGAAAATACTTCACCATGAAATAAACATCAGAGGACAATGAACTCTTTTACCTTCCCTAAGAGTCAAAGCAGCTTAAACAACGACAGAATTTCTCAGTCAACAGAATGAATCAGAACAACAGTCTATGTTATCATTAATTTTATAGCTTCCAGTAGGACCTGGTAGAATAATTCTATCCAACGTCCTCTCTAGAGTAAGTCTCTGCTATGGGGACTAAGGAGTGAGGGAAGAACACAGGGATTTAGATCAATGAATCTTTTGTTTATTTTTCTTTGGGTAAATTAACTATCCTTTCTCTTTTAAGCAATTTTTACTTTCCTTGAAAAGTAGAATCAGGGCCAAGTTATCTGACAGAAGCTAAACATGCATACACAGGGGCATTCAAACGATCATACATATGACAGGCATGTTTTTGTGTTTTAGCTATAAGTTTATGATGACTGTGGTGATCTGCACGGGAATGCTCCCTATAGGCTCATATATTTGAATGTCTGGTGCCCAGCTGGTGGAACTGTTGGGATGGATTAGGAGGTGTGGCCTTGCTGGAAAAGATATGTCACAGGAGGTGGGTTTTGAGATTTCCAAACCCCACGCCATTACCAGTAGGCTCCTTCATGCCACTTCATACCTATGGATGAGATATAAGCTCTCAGACACTGCTTCACAGCCACACTTGCTTCCTGTCATGTTGGTCACAGATTCTAACCCTCTGGAACCATGAGCCCTGAATGATATGCTATATTTTGTAAGTTGCCTTGGTCATGATATTTTACCACAGCAATATAAAAGACAAGGATGAAAAACTAAATCTCCTGAAACAAAGCGTCTGAGTACTGCCTTCTCCTGTGTCTGTTCCTTTCACCCACCTAAGCATGGAAGCAATATGCATGTAAACCTATGAAGGTTTTCTATTTTTAAGCTAACCCACAGCACATACCCCTACAGAACACATTCACCTTTTCTTCCTGTGCCCTTTGGCATGTCCTTTCCATTGGGTCTGATTAGGATTATTGTGTTGGCAGAGAGGTTTATTGCATAAGAAAGCATACTTAACACTCTTCACAGGGTTCATCCACTATCCAGGCCTATTTTCAACTGCCCCATGCCTTAAACTGACCCAGGGAAGATACAATGCTCTATAGAGATACCCACTGGTACTACAGTGGGGACGGACTACAGCTGACATTATCAACTTTGTCAGACATTTGTCACTTCTGTACTGTGGGGACTCCAAGGCAATGAAACAAAATACGTGGGGCAGCTCTAGAGAAGCCAGAAAAGAGGGCTCCACATTTGACAGAACATTTTCTCCAGAGGTGCTTGATCTGCTTGTGTTCGCGCGCGCGCGCGCACACACACACACACACACACACACACACACACACACACACACACACTGTTAACCCTAAGACCACTGGACCATCAGAAATATCTGGAGTATGAGCCATCTGATGGCAATCACAGTGACCTGGAAGGGGAAAGAATGGTCAGAAGGCCAGGCAGCCACACAGTTAAAAACCTCTGCCCAGTCCCACAGCCCTCCCCATGCCACCCACAGCGCTGCCAGCAGGAGGCAGGTGGGAATGCTGTTCTCAATGTCCCCAGGTGATGCTGAGGGGAGGCTGGAACACAACTCTGCTCAGAGGATTTCATGATTTAGGTTGCTTGGCTTCCTCATCCTCTGAAGTAAGACACTTCATGACTGTCATGATTTTTATTCCCAAGGGCCTGAGATTTACAGAGCCAAGAGTTCCACAGTAAAGACATGATTTATAAGGCTAACTACAGAAAACATTAGCACAAGAACAAAAACTTTCCACGTTCTTTTATGTCATGACTTGATCCTTGTGAAATATAGCGAAGGGAGCTGAAGTAAAAGCTGTGGTCAGAAGGAAAAAAAAAATAAAACCAGTCACTTCATGATTGGGAATCTTGGAAAAGGAATAGCACTTTTACTTTTAAAATTCATATTTATTTTACTCTCTGTGTATGGATGTTTTGCCTATATACATGTATGTGCATGATATGAGTGCCTGTTGGATGGCCATAAGCCATCTGAAATCAAACCCAGACCAGACATCTTCAAGAGGAGCAAGTATTCTTAAACATTGAACCATCTTTCCAGCCCCACACCCAACTTTTCAACATCTAAGGTTTAGAAAAAACGATATACCCAATCCCAAAGCTTTTAAGTAAAGAAAATGGGTAAAATACCAAAGCAATACTACTCCATAATCTGTGTTTGTCTACTAAGCCATGATAGTAACAAGGCATCAATCATACCAAGAGATGAAAGCAAACAAACAATATCACAGATGATGCAACTACTTCTTAATAGATGCTCTTTTCTTACCAATATGTCAATAATAGTCTCATGTCATTTAAAATTCCACAAAATTCTGGTTTTTAATTAACCTCATCATAACACATTTTATAACTGAAGCCTTCCAACTTAAAGTCCTATGTTAGCTAGACTGAATATTTATATACCTGAAATAGTGTAAGTTCAATTTAGATGTCTAAAAAACAAGAAAGTATGGTAGATTTCTCCACATTAAATCACAATTCCACAAAATGTCTGTTGTTACAAGAGAAAATATTTATAGAGTCATATGTGACAAATATTTATATATTAGAAATATAACTAATAAATATACAAAACAAAAAAATCTAACATTAGAATTTCTAGTATTCAATTCTCTGCCTTCTCTGGCTCACCAAGGACATCAAAAGCATCAAACATTGTTAGGCATTCTTTCCACACAGTTTGAGTACATACCGCACCCTGGCAGGTTAGAGTAGCAGGTAACCCTTGGTTACAGTGATAGATGTTAAGGTCTGCCCATTTGAGGGATGGAAATAAACCACAAAATCTTTGGTATCCAAGTCGGAATTCAACAATATGGCATACACTGAAGAACTGCTTGACTAGAACAAATCAAGGCAGTTGTAGAAAAGAAGTATACAGAGATTATAAAGGCAAACGACACGAGGGAGCTCATAGTCTACTGCCATCTCTAACACAGACTCTAAGATTTAATCCACCATAGGTCTCCTAGGTCAATAACTATTATTCCCATGATGTCATAATCAACTTGAACCCAAAAAACTTGAGTTCGAGTTCACCCCTTCCTATTGTATTATGGGAAGCGTGGCGTTAAGAACACAGCACATTAAATGAGTTCTCATTTACTCTAAACTCTATGAGGATCTAAAAACACGCATGCACCCTCCAACACACAGAAAACCTACATCATTTCTTAATCACATCACCTCGTTATGGATTCACAATATTTCCAAGACAGCAAAGTAGTAAGGTATCAGTAACTCTCATGTGTCATTTTTAAAAATAAAATCCCCTGGCTCTTCTGAAGAGGATAATATCCTCTAGTTTGAAGTTAGGTATCTGTTTAGTAACTATGTCACCAGTATCCAAAAGCTAAATCTAAATCTTTGAAGTTCAGAATGGAGCTCAGTGGCAAGATGCTTACCAACCATTTGCAAGGCTGTGAGCTCAATATCCCCTGGGAAAAAAAAAAAAGCAAAGCTAGCCATATTTGGACCCCCAAGATGAGAAAGGTCTGTTAGTATTTGGTATCCTGCTGAAAAGTCTTGAGAAACAGATTTCAAGCCATCCCAGAAAGCAGGCTGACCTAAACACCTATCTCTACAATAGCCAAAACAAAGGTACCACTCCTAGTCTACCAGGGTTGGGAATGAAAAGCCATGCCAAGTCTCGGGAGAGGAAGCAGGACTCTCCCACCAAAGAGACAGCTATCGCCACAAACTCCACAAGGAAGGTATGAGCAGTCTACAGGGAGGAAGAGGTCCACCTCCTGATTTTCATCTGGCCCCACTCCCATGTATCAAGTTAATGTTTTAGCTCAGTGAAAGTAATTACCAGCCAGGCTCTGCAATCCATCAATTCACCCTGGGCATTCCTGCTGATTCTTTCTTTGGTCTCTAGGACCCAAGAATCTCTTTTGTTGATCTGTAAGTGCAAAGGAAAGGTTGGTTGTTACTAGTTTCTTTCTATTCTAAATTTCTGCCAAGTAATTAGAACAGAAAAAGAACTATTTTCAAGTTTTTTAATGGAAGCTATGGGGGTTAGAGTAGTCAGAGCCTCTAACAAAAATAAGATTAAAACCATACATCTTTGGTGGCCCCCTGAGCTCTCTATGTAGAATGGACAAATGTAATTTGACTCTAGACTGTGGACTCAGGGACTTGATCCAAATCACCTGCACTCTAATTTAGGTCATTTGGCAAGAATATCTTAGTAAGTGAAAATGTATATGAATTTACAAAAGATGTTCTTATCATCCCAGAGGGAAGCATGATCGCCATCCTCATTTTACAGACAATGACTGGAAAGTTCAGAGGTTAAATACACTAAACCCAAGATCACACTTCAATGGTTACAAAGCAAGCTCCTGCCTCAAAACACAAGACTTTTAAGTATTTTTCCAAGTAATTGTAATATGTACAGCTTAAATGAATTCTAACTTGAAGACTTAATACCCAAAATTGAATTAGGAAATTTATGAGTTAGAAAGTTATCTTTAAGTGTTGATCATGCTGAAGGCACTGTTCATATTACATATTCCACTAAACTACAGAAATGATAAAGGCATTCTAAAATTCTGCCCATGCTCTCTACCCACCTTGTAAGTCCATTTCCTTTGTACAAGCACACTGAAAATCAATGTAAATTTGTGTGTGTGTGTACATATACACACAGATATAAACTTGGTAGAAGACTCGTGTAGTAAAAATGGCAGTAATGGTGAGTTATAATCCTTCAGCTTGAAACAACTGCCGCCTTTTGTGATCAGAAACCCTGCAGATACAGGATCTGTGACTATACATACTCCAAGTGGCTCTGATCGCTAGCTAGTCAGGCAATGTCTCCATTGAAACTGAGCCAGGTATATGCTGTGGTCCCTTAGATTGCCATGCAGTTGACTTGTAAAAACCTTATCTAGTTAACACAGAGTGGAAAAAGAAAAAAAGACAAAGAAACTAAAGAAGAAGAAAATGAAGGG
Organism: Alexandromys fortis; assembly: GCF_014885135.2. Taxonomy (NCBI): domain Eukaryota; kingdom Metazoa; phylum Chordata; class Mammalia; order Rodentia; family Cricetidae; genus Alexandromys; species Alexandromys fortis. Next base: position 5,142,947 of record NW_026067976.1, on the reverse strand, counting down.
TTTTTATTGGAGGAGCAAAAACATTCATGGTAAATTATCTGCTTAAAATAAATCCATGATAAAAATAAATAAATAAGCACAGACTACTACAGACATTTTCCTGAAGAGAAGTCTCACGTGGCTCCCCAACAAGTGGCAGCTCATCTTGTCACTGCCAAAAAAGACAATCTATGATTCTGATGCTGTTTAGACTTAGGCTTATGCGTGTTTGCATATTAATTTTTAACAAAAAAGTTTTTTTAAGTAAAAAATTTCCCAGAAACAGTCCAACAGTCTTATACTTTTGTACAGCAGTATAATATTTCCATATATTACGCTAAATATAAATCCAAATATTTAAAAATGTTTTATAAAATCCAAAAATATAATAACTTGATTAATTACAAAAGAAAGAACTTTGCATCATCTCCGTGTAGACTAAGTGCACGGTGTTTATAAAGTCCACAGTAGTGTGTTATAATGTCTGAGGCCAACATAGTCGTCCACAGTAGTGCTATAATGTCTGAGGCCAGCATAGTCACACATCATCCGCTCACCAACTCATCCGCAACTTCAGACTTGTAAGCTCCATTCATAAGAAGTGTGCCCCACAGATGCACCAATTTTCACACTTTCTTAATTCATTCATGTACTCTTATTGTACCTTTTCTATGTTCAGATACATTTGGATATAAAAATATCTATTACAGCTGCCTACAACATGCAGAACAGCAATATGCTGTATAGCTTTGTGCCTTAGGAGCAAGACAATGTAGCACATGGCTTTAATGGTCAGGCTACACCATCTAGGACTGGGTAGGATACTCAACGACATTCACATAACACTTCCATCTAAGTCTCCCAGCATGTCCCCACTGTTAAGTGACACATGAGAGCACAGATAACAAACACACCTCTGTTTGTCACCGAATAAAGCCAAGGCTCCCAATTCAACAGCCAGAACAAGCAACATCTGTACTCCTTTGATGTATAAAAATTAACTTTAGCATGCACACATATTTTTCTTATTTCAACTCTGTATATAATTACGGACAGTCTGAAAAGTGTGGTAAAATACAGAGCAAAAGTTAGTTGTGATCTCAAAGATGACAGCTACTAAGAGCAGCCTTTTCCTTCTAGTCTTTCTCCCTCTGACTAATGGCTTATTTGAAATATTTCCCTTCCCATAGAAAACGGAAATACTACCTTTGAGGGGCAGTAATAAGAAAGGGAACACAGATTAGAAGGAGTTAATTTTACTGTACTTATGGCATCTTGGTTCAAATTTCCTAACTAATGACAC
>NW_026067976.1:5069165-5136665 GCF_014885135.2 Alexandromys fortis | reverse complement strand
GAGAAAACACTACTATAAAGGTGTGCCTAGACTATAATACCAAGAAAGAACTTAACAAAGAAAATTTCAGCTTGATCAAAACTCCTCACCACCACCGAGTAATTCTTGGGAATTATGCCAACGGTAGACTGTTGTGCTGTATGCACTACGCCAAGCTGCGTCAGCTGTGTGTCTGAGAAGCGACAGGAAGAAGAGCTGGAGAAACAGCCTAGGAGAAGACCCAGAGAGTGATACCGATCCTCAGCACTTCTCTTAGGCCGTGTCCTTCACCTCTCCGTCAGCTCTCTCTAGCCTGCAGTTCTACGCAGCCGTGTCATCTCACTGATGTTTCAGAACACACTCCAAATCAGCTCCACATACAGACTAATACCTGATCTCACTTATGTGGGAGAATTAATAGGTCCAAAACTACCCATGAATTAAACTGAGAAAAGAAACTCTCCCTAGACTGCCAACTCTATGAGCTGACCATCCTGAGCGCTGTCTCTCCAGTTTTATATAACTGGTATTCTATGAAGTCAGCTCTGATAAGGAATCGTCTTCTCTCTCTGCTTAGTTAAGTGAATCTAAAGCAATGTTAAACAGCTTTACACTGCCCTGAATTACTAATATTGTGATTATTATCTATGGCTAGCAATCTCCATTAGCCAAATTATATGTTTCCGCCTTATGGGCATGTCCTTAAGCTTTAGCATCCTCTTTATATGAAACCACCTGACAAATTACCATTTCTGAGACAATAAAAAGACAATATCAGGACCACAGATCTCTTTCTGACAAGAACAGATTAGAAGAAGGATGGTAAAGGCATTAACTCTTATCTACGCAGTTATTTTAAGTACAGAACACAAGATAGCATCCTTTTCCATGAAAACAGGGTTTATAAGGCAAAGCTATCAAGTTTTAGCCAAATTTTCTAAATCTCCCCCATCATCATTACAGAAAGATATACATCCATGAATTTGCCACAGCATACGTCTATATGCAAAATGCATCCCGCTTTACAACATGCATCAATTCTGTTTGCATGTAATTAACAAGGATGTAAATTTTATTGAGGAAGAAGATACAGTGGAATGAAGAAAGGAAATGAGGAGGAGGAAGAGGGGATGAGGCCAAGAGGGGAATGTTCTCTGGGATGGGAGACTCACAAAATCCAAGACATTATTTGTAAAAGGAGAATAAAGGGGAAGAGAAGAATTAATTCCTCCTCACATCTGCTTCTAAGCTGTTTACCCAAACTCATGGATTATAAAGACTCGTAAGTAACTCACCAAGGTAACGTGCAGTTATTGTTATATAAAATATAAAAAACAAAACACTAGTTACAGGTTGGGGTTGTAACTTAGCGGAAGAAGGCTTTTCCTACCACATGCTGGCAGGCACCTGGCTTCAACGCCAAGCACCAGAAACAAATCCCATTTAAGATCATTTCTGAGGCTAAAGTTTTGTTTCTGTCTAGAAAGACTTCTCTGCTATTCTTGTCTACAATGAGAATAAATTCATAATAGCCAACAAACTATGAAACACAGGAGAGTGCACAAATACTAACAATAGCTACACATGTGGCAATCAGACAAAAAATCTTTCTGAGATCCACTTTCCTTGTTATTGGTTTGTAAAATAGAAAAATAATACATAGCACAGAACCTTAGCAGAGGTAGACAGAATTACTATACACACACAAACATGCACGTACATACAGATAGATAGATAGCTCTCCCCATTTGACCTACAAACGTTTTAACATCCATTTTTTTACAGTTGCAGTTATTAAGACATATTTCAATATTCAACCTTAAAAACATTAAACACGGGGGCTGGAGAAGTGGCTCAGAGGTTAAAGAGTACTGACTGTTCTTCCCGAGGACCAAGGTTCAATTCCCAGCACCCACACTGCAGCTCACAACTATCTGTAACTCCAGTCCAAGGGTGTGACACCTTCACACCAATGTGCATAAAGTTAAATAAATTATTAAAAATGTTAAATGCAAAGAATTATATAAAATAATAAAAAATACAGACTAATAAGGAATAATACTGATGGGAATTTTTTATATAAAGCTTATTAGCATTTTTAAACTGCAATTTTGATTTCATAACAATTTATTTGACAAAAGTAGCAGAGTCCAGAAGCCTATAGTTTTATCATTATGAAGAGTTACCTTAAATAATACAGTGGGGTGAGCGATGTCAGAAGCTGGAGCTAATCCCTTGAGGGTTCTAGCCTACAGTGTGTGTGTGTGTGTGTGTGTGTGTGTGTGTGTGTGTGTGACTCTATGTGTTTTTATGTTTCTCTCTGTGTGTATGAGAGAGACAGACAGACGACATGATAGGGGGAGAGAGGGAGGGAGGGAGGGAAAGAGAGAGGGAGAGAGAGAGAGAGAGAGAGAGAGAGAGAGAGAGAGAGAGAGAGAATAAGAGTAGCTACAATAAAATTCTAAGCCCCAGGCAGCATACTAAACACTGTGACTCTGACAATTGCCATTGCCAAAAGGCACAGAAACATTCAAAGCAACCTGCCCAGGACCAGCAAGTTGGTGATTGATAAAAGAAACTAACTCTGCTTTTCTTGACAAAAAACATGGATACTAATGCAGACGAATGTTCCCCAAATAAGAAGGTCCTACCACTTCGTGCTCCCAGCAGTCATACAGTAGTGCTTAGCTTTGCCACATGCCACAAGTCCATTCGCAGACTTTGACTTCCCATGTGACGTCATAGAAACCAGATTTCTTCATGCCACATTCTAAGCGGATCAACTGTTTTGGTTGAGGTTAGAATAAATGAATTATTTTTCTTCAAGCTGCTTGTGAGAGGGGCTTACCTGATAGAGAAAGAGTTAACACTGAGATAAGGAGCAAAAATAAATCCTGCCACACCCTTCTTTACTGACCTTTCCAGTCGCCTCCAGTGTGTGATGACTCAACCCATTAGCCCTACAGTAGATCTGAAAACACTGAGAAGAAATTCCTTTTTATTAAAAGCTTTATTTTACCATGAATAAGGAACAGGAACATTCTCTACTTTTGCCTCTACCATGAACCCAAGCAGTTCGAAGTCCCATACTATTATTGTAACACCAGATTTGACTAGATTAAGCCTCATGTGCATGCTGAATCCTTTCCTGAAACTTAAAAGTTCAAGAGTTTCTAGGGCCCAAATTCAACGTGTTGTAATTAGTATCAATATTCACAAGAAAAGGGTCCTCAAAATAACCCTATATTCCCCACAGTGGAACCAGAACACAAACGGCTGCTTAGTGACTTCTGCAAAAGACCTAAAGTACTCCAGACAGCTGTGACATAATTCTGTTTCTTAATTAAACTTCAGCTCACGGCAGAGAAAGATATGATATGCATGCATGTATATATACATACACACATATACATGCACACACAAACATGTATATATACGCATATGCCTGCAGTATCAAAGAACCCCCAGAAATCAATGAGACAGGTAGGAAAGAGGATATTTACATCATATCTAATTATAGTTGGGGGAAGTCGAGGCCTGTTATATAAAAACGTATGCAAGCTTGCAGTAAGAAGGTGATATAGAAGATCAATGAGTCAAATCTTCTACCTCAAAACTCTGAGTTCTTTCTACTTTCCTCAGAACCACTGAAGAATGCAGCCTGAATGGCTGAATGGGAGCATATCATTTAAATCCTACAAAATATACTCTATCTTTCCTAACTAATACTTAAGATACCATGGTCCTTCATAGTCCTAATGAAGAAGAGTTTCACTGCCCTTCCTTCAGAGCAATAAAACACAAAGATAGAGAAGCTGGTTGCAAAATCTCTTTAGTCTTTTTCTGCCCCTGACTACTGACCCATCTTAGTTAATGGCAGTACTTACAAATCTATAATGTAAACATAAAGCCTGTAAGACAAATCAAGGTCCTAAATTTGCTTTGCTTTCCTTATAAAAAGATGAGTGTGATCCGCGGTGTCCCTGATACCAGGTAGAACCTACCAGATGCACCCCATGGGGTAGTCTGGATGCAGTCTTCCAGGGACTGCTTCTCCTGTCATTCACCTTGGCCTCTGGCAGGTGGAGTAGAATACTGGTGGGAAGGAGGGGTAGCATTTACTCTGCCTCTGTCCTGGGCAGTAGAAAACTAGACCATCCCGAGAATCTAGACCTCATCTTTAACTAACCTCCTCGCCCAGTAAGGAGCTTCAGAGGGTGTGGCAGGACAATGTCTGAGTACCAGGAGCCAGAAATGCTGCTGAACGCTAGGCATTAAGAAGCAAGGCACGTTTAGGAGAAGGGCCCTGAGAGGTCACTCTAGGGCTTTTCAACCATTAGTGTTTTAATTAAATAAAAAAAAATAATCACATGTTGCATAGAAAAATAATTATAGCAAAAACTACCCATGTGTGTGCGCATGCACACGTGCACACATACTAAAAAGGTTAAAAAGCAGTGATTCAAAGGAAAAAAAATCTATCATCGAGCTTTCCTGCCTAAGAGTTCCACACAAGTACAGATGACAGAGAAACCAGAATTCTGAGCTATCACACCAAGTGTCCCCAAAGTTTAAAGGCTCAAGGTGTTATCCCCTCAGTGCTGAAAGAACTCAGCTCTGTATGTGCTGGGCAAGCACTCTGCTGAGCTACACCCTGATCCCTCAAGCAGCTTTGGAACACTGTCATGGCAAACTAAATGTACCTGAGGCCTGGTTCCAGACCAACTGTTCTGGGATTCCAGCTTCAAAGGCAAACATCAGTGTGTAACAGAACAGAGGCAGCAGACCGCTCAAAAAGCAAAATGACAATGTACTTCTCAAGAGTTCCTGGGAAACGATGTTTGGAGGCCCCAGCAAACTTTCCGCAATTACACCAGTACAGAAAGAAAAAGAGCAGTCCCAAGAGAGCAGGAAACATATGGGCCTAAAGGAGCAAGAAACAAAGTATCTTTGGACCTGACAGTTTCTGGAATCTTGAACTGCCCTGACTGATGGGTTTATCATTCAAACACAAATCTACTCTACTGTACCTGAACAAGTACACATGCCTCTTTTCTTCAGAAGGCATATAAATGAACTGTACCTAAGAATTCCATCACAAGTTGCAGGAAAGTCATAGCAAGAAGGGCTAAGACCTCCAGACTTCTGTTTAGCAGCTACAGATAAAGAGGCAGAGTCTAGCAGGAAAGTGCCCTTAACTAGGTTCACACTCTTATCTCCTGGGTCACAGACCCAGAACTGTAGAAGACAGGATACTCTGTCTATGGCTTCCTAAGTAACACCTGCCTGGCAGCCCAAACTCTCGGTAACTGTGAAAGAGATGGGCCTACAGCTTGGTAGGGGCAGCACTGTTTCTCCATCTCTCCAACTGAAAGAGAAGCTTCGTAAAACCAGGGCCTACTACCCACCACAGTCACATTTGTCTGTTTTCAAACACTCGGAGTCTTTTGTGCAAATGCAAGGCCTCAGCCTGGGAGAAGGTCTTGCATCAAACAGAAAGCAAGGCCAGCAGGCAGTTCCAAGCCCAGCTGTTTCCCAAGCTCATGGTGCAGGTGTGAGAACACCCCCAGGAACCTCACCTGCCTGCAGTTTGTCACCTCAATGTCATTACCACAGACAGAGATGTGCTGGGGTTTTTGTTTTACTTCACACCAGGGGGAAGTCATTTTTGAAATTTTTCATCTTAAATAGTTTTTTCTTAAATGTATGTGACACATATTCCTCATAGGACTTAATAAAATAGATATTTCTCATGCATGCAAAGTAAACTACACCTGCATATATTGAAACAAAATTTATTTTTTTTTAAATCTGGTTAGAATCACTCAATGTATAGGTTTAACTAAAATTTCTGGAAACATTAAGAACAAATAAAAATAGAATTGTCTCAGGAAGTAGTTTAAATATAATATTAGTTTATAAAATAGAAATAACCAAAGCTAACAAATATTGAGCAATATATTCTGGTCTGGTGTTTCTTTATATCAATAACAAAAATAACATAATTTCTAAACAGAATTTTTAAAAAGTGTTTCCTTCTCCCATGCTTACCATTCGGGACGCAAGCTGGAAAATCATCTTCAGCTTCTGGAGACACTTAACTTGCTAGGCATGGTAGGAAAGGCTGTAATCTCAACACCCAGGAGGCAAGGGCAGGAATATCCCCAATCCAAGCCAGCCTGTGAGTCCCTGTCTCAAAAGATCCAGGACAAACAAAAATTATTCCTAAATCTGACAGGTCTCTAAAATGGGATACAGGCTACAAAGCTTCCGATTGTTGCTACAATGATTCACTGTAAACACAAATAAAGCCAGCCCATTTTCTTGCAAGAGCTTTGGTTGACTAGTCAGGGAATACCATTCTTGTATGTGACTACAAGCACATGGAAATAGATACAGGTTCTTCCACTTGGTTATTTTATGATTTCATTTTTTGGTTTGCTTTATATATGAATAGCATATACAACATATGTAATTATATATATATATATAAATGTTCAGAAGAAACAACAGTAACAGGAATGTGGTTTTCATGACATCCTCAGGTGGCTTCCAAGATCTTGTCACAAGCGAGACTGTTACAACGACAAGAAGGAACAAACCTCTGGGACCCGGCAACCTCCCCAGACATGGTGTTCTAAAAGGATTTGGCCTGTCTTGCCTCTCCTGATTATGCAATATATCCTACAAGCAAAAGAATAGTGACGCGGACCACTGGGCTGTGGACAATGCTTCCTAGTCCCGATCGTTCCAATCCTCATTTACTGTTCTGTATGTTGTTTGACAGAGGAAAATGAAGGTGAGCATAACTCCAGACAAGAGAAACAAAAGGAAAATGTTTAGTTTTTTTTTTTTTAATTAGGCAAAACTACTGAAAAGTACACATTTACAACACACTTACTGGGCACACATAAACGCACTTGCTGTTGCTGCCTGTATCTCTCTGTTCCAGGCGCCTGATACATCTTTATTGGCACAGGTATAGACATGTTAAGCTTTACATAAAAGACATTTTCCTTCATGTTGTGATTAATACTTTACAACTCAAATATCTTAAAACCTGGACCAGTCTCACTATTAAACATTACTACGTCCTCTATAATAAACTAGTATTAGCTAACATAAACAGTTATTCCTGACCTGTCCAAGTTTGAAATTATATATCCAGAAATACTATGCAAGGAAAAATAGAGTTCATATTTAAACTGCCTCTGATGTGTTCTTTTGTAGCTCTCATATCATGGTTGTGGTAGTTTGAATGTCAGGAGATGGGGCTCTGCTGGAGGAGGTGTGTCACTGTGGAGGCAGGCTTTGAGGTCTTCTCTACTCAATCTATACCCAGTACGGCCACAGACTTCTGCTGCTGCCTGTGTATCAAGATGTAGAATTCTCAGCTCCTTCTTCAGCACCATCTCTGCCTGCACCCAGCCATGTCCCACCATGATGATAATGGACTAAACCTCTGAAACCATAAACCACCTCAATTAAATGTTTTGCTTTCTAAGAGTTGCTGTGGAAACAGTGTCTCTTCACAGCAATAGAAACCCTAACAACGACAATGGGTGAACAGGACCACAGAGCAGCATTACATGAGATAACAGATTTTGACTAGATGTTGGTCAAATAAGAAAAGTAGTTCATGAATTTTCATTTGGAACAGAATCAAGAAAACATATTTTTCCAACTGCCTACCAAAAATATTGGGGGGTCCCCTCACATAATAATGACTCTTCTGTTTCAAAACTTACCTAGATAAATAAGCCGCATGACTCCACTGGGCCTGGCAAGTTCTCTTGCCAACTTTCTTGGTTTTCTATTAGTAAGAAGGCACTCAGATACGGCCATTCAATATACCTTAGGATCTCAAAGGAAACCAGCACTACAGATGGCTGTCTCTATTGGGCACACACATCCCATCCATCAAGTCTAAATACTCAAGCTGCCATAAGAAGCAATTATGGAGAAGACCTCAAAAAAATCAATAAGCACACAAACACCAACACACACTGTTGTCGAGCCAGCCTCCAAGTCATAGGACACCTAAACCAAACTCTGAAATCACCCTAGATACGTATGGCAGGACAGCTAAAGAAATGATGGAGGCAAAGGTATCAGTACGGTCAGTACCAAAACCAGAATCATCCTAAGGCCCATGATGCACACAGACCCACTTCCATGATCACACAACTGCCTTTTATGAATCTATCTCAGATGACTGATACAAGAGTATGTCAGTCATGTTCAGCACAGCCCTGGCGTCTAGCAATAGAAGTTGTCACAGCTAAAGACTATTTAGAATTAACATAAGTAAATGTTTAATTTTTCCTATGTACTTTTTTGAAACCTATCATCTTTTAATTGACTCCCTTAACAGAAAACTAAGGATCTTCTGAATCAAAGAGATCCTTTGTAATCTATATTTTAAACAAGCTGTAATTTTCATTATTATAGATGGAAATCTAACTTTGATAACCAAATTCAGCTCACTCCCTACACTAAGGAAAAAGCGCTATAGCCGTAGAGGGATGTCTCAGTCTCCACAGTCAAGAAGAGAACATCTTCAACTTAGAACGCATGGCTCTGAAGTGAGACTGGACCAGACTTGCCTTACTTGAGGTCAGAAACTGTTGAATTAGGAGCGGTGGGGCTGCGTCCCCAACACCCCGGCCTCTTGGCTAGCTTATGCCCGAAATAACAACACACAAACTGTATTCATTTAAGAACTGCTTGGCCCATGAACTCTAGCCCTTACAGGCTAACTCTCGCACCTGGACTAGCCCATTTCTAATAAAGCGTGTAAGCACCCCAAGGTGCGCTTACCGGGAAGATTCTAACCTACGTCCATCCTGGGGAGCTTCATGCCTCTGCCTCAGAGCACAGAGCTACCGTGTCTATCCGGGAGCAGAGCAGAGTCTGACCTCACTTCCTCTTCCGCCCAGCATCCTATTCTGTTTTCTCCTCCTACCTATGCTTTAACCTATCAGGGCCAAGCAGTTCCTTTATTGCTCAGCCAATGATATCAACAGATTGATATGACACTCCCACATCAAGAAACTGCCCACCTCTGAGTCCCCTCATTGCATCATCTCACTGTCTCTACCATTTTTTCCAAAAACTGCAACGAGAATCACTAAAGTCAAACAGTTATAGGAGGAAAAGACTCTTAGCGCCAGTATTAACGTAAAGATAGTAGTAACGCCATGTCAATGAAAGCCAACAAAGAACATGTATGTAACAGGCACATAATATTAGTCAAAAATTTAGTTTAAGATTTCCCAGTAATAACTGTCTGGACCTGGTGGCATACACCTTTAATTCAATCACTCAGGAAGCAGAAACAGGCAGATCTCTAAGTTCAAGGCTAGCCTGGTCCAGCCTAGTCTACAGTCTGAGTCCCAGGATAGCCAGGGTTACACAGAGAAACCCTGTCTCAAAAAACAAACAACCTAAAACTTCCTGGTAAAATATTTCTTAAAAAGTTGTTTAAGCTGAAGAGATTGCAGAATGGGTAAAGCACTTGTCACCCAGCCTTAGGATATAAGTCTAGAGCTTCAGAACCATGTAAAACCAAGACACATAACATCAATGTCTGTGTTTCTATGGGGAGATAGGAGGACAAGAAGAGACAATTTTAGAAGCTGATAGGTCAGTAAGTCTGGCATTCATAGTAGAAAAACAACAGAGACCAAATAAAACAAAAAATAAAGATCAACAACCAAGCTGCCCTCTACCGTCCACATGTATGCTCTGGCATCTGGCCACCTATATTCACACGTAACAATTGCACACACACACATATACATAAACACACATACCATGTACCAACAAAGATGTTAAAGGGCAATATTTTAGTATTTTATTTAAGTTACTATAGCCAAAATTATATCCTCACATGAAATAAATATAAAATAAAAATTTTAATATTATTTTTTACAACACATCACTGTACTAGAATGTGTTAAGACCGTAAAAGCATGTCAACTTGGACAAGCCACATTTCATTGCTGAAGAGCACACGTGTTCAGCAGCTCCTGAATTACAGCCTTAGTCTGCTGGGTGCTACTTTAAATGCTTTAAATGTACTGATTCATTTAACCTTCACAATAATCCTATAAGGGAAATAGTACTATTATTGTTACTTTATAGGTAAAAACAAAAACAGAGATACATAATTACAAGACGGCAGATACTAGAGCCAAAGGTCAAAGCTTGGCCATCTGGCTACAACTACTGTGCTATTATATATTAAGGACCTACTGGGTGTGAGAGACAGAGATGGAGGTACATGTCAAAACAAGCTCTCTCTGGGCTCCTTGAAACAATCAGAAATACTCGTATCCCAACTTAATAGACACACTGAAGTGGGGATATCGTGTCCTTACAAAGTCATCATAGGTCCTACACTAAAGGACTAGTAAGAGAACAACCACCAAAAACCGCCTAGATGGCTACACACAATGAACCAAGTCAAAATGCAAAAAATGTATCAGGATTTACAAAAAAAAAAAAAAAATTAAAAAACCCTCAATCCATTAGAACTAAGGGTTCTTCGCGAAAGATGACATTTCAAAAGGACTTTTAAAGTCAGAGGTATAGCTAAGAAGTAGAGTCCTGCCCAACAAACATGTGGGCCTGGGTTACAGCTCTCTAGAATAACACAGGACAAAAAGACTTTAGAAGCCCAGAATAGGATCTTCCAAGGGCAGCGGTGAAGGTGCCGAGGACAGGAGCAGTGCAGTGTGCTGAAAGAATGGGTAAGCAGAAGTAATATAGCCAGAGCCAGAGCCAGGAGGGAATGCTCAAATAGATGCAGCAGTAAAGTTACCCAAAGACCACAGCACGCAAAACTCATACTCTACTCAACGCCTAAGGAAAACAGCAGCATAAACAAAACTGAGTCTTACATAAAATGTGTCTAGAGCAATGGGCAGAATGAACAGCGGTAAATAGCTCGCGTAGTGGAGGCTGCAGCGGGTACGGTGGCAAGAGTCCAGGCTAGGAAGAGGGGTAAATCACATTCTCAACGGAGATGTTTCTGTAAGTCTGCACTCTACAGCTATGTCAAGAATAGACATTTCCACTCTTGGTGACGAGCAGGGACAGGATCATTAGCAGAAACTTTGTATGTAACATAATGTTCTGGTTAGCCATATTAAGTAGGTGGGTTTTTTCCCCTCTCTTTTAACTTGAACTTCCCACTATCTCTGTGCTTCCAACATCAAGATTTGCACTATCAGCTTTGTATCTGGGTTTGACTTTGAAGGACTCCTTTCAATCAACTGAATAGTTGTTAGCTCACAGAGAATGACAGAGGGATATTATCTTTTAAATAAGACAGAATTATGCTGTATCTCACTTATCAACCCAAAGACGGATGTAGAATCTCAAGTTCTTATTTCTAATATGGATGAATAATGCTCTGTGAGAATTAATGGGGAAATCTAAAATATACTAAAGGAAATGGTAAAAAAAAAAATCTCCCTATTGCCTCCTTACTTCTTAGCTTTATTTGTTATTTTTCATGATTAATTAAAATATACTTCAACTTTAAGCAAATGCTTTACCTTTCCACTCTTTTAATTACCTTAATGGTTAGTAGAGCTGCATAAATTTTGCCCAGCGTTAAAGCTGGAGTGGAGCCTACTCCCTAGTTTGAGACAATGTTCTGGCCAAGGAAAGTGGAACACGGTTATCCCTCGTGTCTGAACAATACTCAGAAGCCTCCAGTAAGATCTCTTTGTACTCAATGCTGATTCTGATTAACAATTAGTCTTGACTTATCTGAGTTTGCCTTATTACCACTCGAGATTAAGGGAATGACCCTGAGTCAAAGGAACTCAGGAGTCCAGTCTTGAGGGAAGAATGGGGACACTGGTGCCAGTACATTAAATGGTGCCTTGAACAGCCTTCCTTTGAGTCATCTCTTCTAAGGAAACTTTCATCTCTTTCAGACATTTTCCATATAGAAAGTATACATCTACTATGAGCATGTAGAAAAATTAAGGGGAAGACAAACATCCAAAATAATATAACTACTAAGTAACTGTTAAGAACAAGCTAAAACTGCTCGGAATTAATAGAACACAAGAAAACATAAAACAAATGAATCTCAAGGCCAAATACAGAACAAAATACATGACATTCAGGTTAGAAGAGTGTGCAGCGTCTTTTTTCCTTAGTGGCTCTACACTAAACGCCTAGATTCAAGTGTGTAGCTTCACATGTGTGGTCTAAAGATGCTCACAGCACTACCCTTATCCTATAATTAAATCTCGTAATAAAAGCATAGCGCTCTGAAGAGTGAATTCGGGCAGCTGGTACGTTTCACTGGAAATGATCTCATCTCTTAGCCATCCAGGACTCCCCAAGGTTTGGAAGCCTTCTTCTGTCACTTGCCACTAACAAGGAAATGAGAGGGTAGGGAGGCACCTTCCCGTTTAGGGAAATTTTACTACATTCTAGGTCTGTATTTCACCTTAGATACAAAATACACATAGGCATAACACTCTGATCCCAGGCTGAAAATTCTAACCACGGCTACCCACTTAGGTAGCCATTTGTAACACCAAGTAAGCTGGTGCGTGTTGGTGTTGCAAAGACTAAAAGAACAAGAACCCACTACCTATGGCACTCATGCCTTCCTCTACACAAAATAATGCCTAGCCATCTCTTAAGGCAATAGGCTATTATATGAATCGAACTTCCAAAGACTTAGAGGCAACAGATAACAGTGACAACAGTTTTAAATGTGGCAGAAAAGAAGCCCACCTCCATAACGTCACAAGTATTTTCTTGTTGTATTACAAAGACCTGGAAAACACAAGGGCCTGCAGGAGAAAGCGCTCAACTTCAAATACCTAGCACAGCTTCATTACATTCTGAATTCTCACTTCTTCACCCAAAAGCTCAGGTGAGTGAAACACAGAGTCAAAGAGCTGACGAAAAGATAAACTGAGTCAGGTTGATAAAAACACCAGGCATGCTGAAAGTGTTTCACAAAAATTCACAATACTCTCCTTCCAGAGAGCAGATCACTGTTGATTAAGCCAAACCAGAAAGAACTGGTCAAAAACTGGGATTAGGACCTGGGTTTATACATTCTGTTCCTATATGGGCAGGGTAATTCACTCAATAGGCATCTGACTTCTCACTGGATGCCAAACATTGTTTGCGGCATCTGGCATAGATTGTCTTCCATTTCTACCATCACGAAATTTGATTTATATTTTTTATAGTCAGGAACCAAAAGCAAAATCTGCTCTAAAGGGAAAGCAATAGTGAATAACACCCATTTTTAGGACCCCGATGACAGTTTACTTGCATTTTTAGGACCCCAAAGACAGTTCACTTGCCTCTCACTGTTTCGATGCAAGCACGATTCGTATTCACTGTTTGTGCTGTCCATCTGATGCCAACCTAAAATAAATGTCACAGGAAATGGGAGGCTGGGTAGGAGGCTGGAGAAGGTCCAACATTAATACAATGTTCAATCACCAGCAGAAGTGTCAAATTGGCAACTCTGTAAAAAAGAGTTAAAACCCAGAAAGGAGGGGAGGAAGAAGACACACTGTGGAAGTCTAGAGAGAACACCCAGGTAGGGAGGTCAGAGTGCCCTGAGCTTGGGTGTCATTTCAGTCACAGGAAGGGGGTGTCTGGTCCCAAACAGAGATAGCCACCAACACCGTCACTTCTCTTCTTCACTGGGCCCACATTCTAAAGCACCAAAGAAGTTCAGACTTGAGGGATAGTTTTTTAAATAACCCTTCCTTCCTTCCTTCCTTCCTTCCTTCCTTCCTTCCTTCCTTCCTTCCTTCCTTCCTTCCTATTTCCTGCCTTCCTTCCTTCCTTCTTCTTTCCTGCCTTCCTTTTCTTCTGTTCTTTCTTCCACCCTTCCTTTCCCTTTCTTCCTTTGTTACTTGTACATGTGTATGTACATGTATGACTGTGTATGTTAAAGTCAAAGAACAACTTGCGGGAGTTATTAACTCCCACCATTTGAAAATTATTCAATATGCATTTCTTTCATTTGCTGATCATTTCGGTTCTTAAAGTTATACCTAGAGGTGGAATGAATGAAAAATGATACACATGACTCTGTCTGACATGTAAAGGTTTAGCAACTTTACAAAATTAACTACATACTGACAACTGTCTTGGCAAACTAAAGACAGCTCTCTAATCATAGGCTCCCGACAATGATATTTGAGTAGTTCACTACAAAAAGCAAGCAAGAGATAATGCAGACGCCATTAGGAGAGTCCACGAACATGCATGAGGATACCGATACAACAAATTGGGCTGGAGCTGTTCACCTTTGCAAGAAGAAACTTAGAAACCGGGAATAAGCATTACAATCAAGCATTACATTCAGCTTAAATCATAATGATGTCTAACTATCTTCATGGAGCCTTAAGTAAACTTAAAATGGAATGGGGGAGACTGGGAATTTATACTTCAGAAGCATTACAGATATAATTTCCAAATACCAACTCCTAGAAAATGATGTGGTATTTTGTATCTGAGCACTCTCAGATATCCACAGTTCATTTTTACATTTCATGCTTTCTATTGCAATGACACCAGTAGTAATTATCAGGTATTACAACTCCCTCTGCTACAGTATGGCAGACTCTATGCCAGGTTCTATATTTAATATTGGCTTATTTTATCATAAAAAAACACAGAATAAGCCTAACTTCCACTGTAAGATGAAGACACTAAGGGACTTGCTCACTGCCATTGGCCAGTTATTCAATCTCAAGTGACTATAAGTACAAAAGTTCATTCTCTTAAACACCCAGTGGTGTTTAAAGTAAGGTCAATTCAACAATTCTGAGACAAGTAGATGGATTTCCACTACACAATTTAAGAAAACCCTTTTTAATATAGGCAGAAGAGTAATGACCTTGAAACTGCCTAAAGTTTATTTGAAGACTAATTCTTAAATCAAGAAACATTTTGGAAATAGCAAAGCTGTCGTTTATCCAAACAGGTCAGACACAATAAAGCAAACCTGCATGAAAAATATTTAAAAAAACCCTACCAAGTGGCAGATAGAAAGGAAAGCATGTAAATAGCATTTTGTAAACAGAAACATCATAACTAAAATTATTCCAATTCAGAAATGAAATAGGCATGTGTCTGTGTGTAATATTACAGACTGAGCACTCTGGTGTCACTACTATTCTGCATACACACACATTCATAGTTTTTCTCTTTATTTCTGATACTGGGAATCCAAGCCAGGACCTTATAAATGTTAAACACACGCTATACTCAGCATGTATTTACTCCAAGCCATGAAAAACTATGGAAACTCCAAAGCATACTATGAATTTAACTTAGTAGTACTTACGGCATGTCCCTTTCAAATTACCGTAACTGGTGTCATAGTTTAAGGAATTTTTAAAATGATCTTATTTTATAAATCTCTGTCTCCCTCCAACACAATCATTGAAACCCTTATCAGCCCTCTATTAGGTGACCAGATGGATTTTTCCCCCGTGGTAGGAAGTTGAGCTAAGTTTTCTTAGAAACAACTAAGTGTTTTCTTTTGTTTACAAGAGTCATTCTAGTTTACAAAGAAGAAGGCTCTCAGTACTCATTAACTTCAGCTCAGTGATTTGCCTAACAAACCCCTTTTCTATAATAACAAGAAGTCTGTGTGCCAAACATTGTATATAGAACAGTTCTATGGTGGTATATAACAATTACATATCCTACCAAGCACAGTGACAGGAGACGAAGGCAGGACAACCTCTTGAGTCTGGGTTTTCATGACTGGCCTGGGCAACACACCAAGACCCTGACTCAAAAATAAACAAAAGCAAACAAAAATTATACATGAAAAATTCCACTTGTGGCAAGCAAACAACTTAAAACTCAGGAAACAAGCTGACCGTCCCAGTTTCTAAAGCTACTGCCACATCTGATGCACAGAAAGTTCATGGAGGAAGGGAGAGAACATTCAGGAAGGATCAAGCTTTTCCCAGCAAGGACCTTCACTGGCTTCTTCTACAGGTATTTTTCCTTCTCCTAGGGAGCAATATTAAAATCTCACTCAAATCTCTAACAAGTCCTACCAAATTAAATAAGAACTGTGACCATATAAAATAGCCACAGATGACTCAAATTAATCTTAGTTTGTAGAATAGATTAATGAATGCATTTGTAGCTCTTTGTATAGATTATACATTTGTGCACTAATCAGTAGATAAAAGCCTAAGAATTCCTGGAACCTATAATAAAACCCAGTGGTTGGGAGTAATAAAAAGTACTGAGAATTCCTGTCAATCAATGGCAAGCACAGGCTTTGACTATGCTACTGGAGAGACACAGAGCAAGTGACAGCAAGGGAGACTGTGCTAGGTGCCTCTGAAGTGTCAAGAGAAGCTTTTCCTGTTTGGGGGCTTTTATTTTTTTTAAAATATGTATAAACATTTTGTCAGTTTGACACATGCACAAGTTTTAAGTCTAAAACAAAAAAGAACTTGACCAGTCATTTTCAAAGATCCCTTCTTCTGTGGCTCCTGGCGTCACTGCTCACCTGCAGTCTATCCTTCCAAAGGCCACAGATAGGATCCATTGCAGTACAAACTACCACAGGAAAATAAAGAGGTGCAAATACACGTGCCTGTCCTCTGTCCCCTAGGAGCCACATTCTTCCTTCCACCTCTAGATGAGCAACGGTGCACTGAGACACTCTCACAGTCTGGATGCTCAGGCAGGCGTGCCGACTGAGAGGCCCTGAGGCACCTCAAACCCACGCTGTCACTTCTAGCCACCACTCAGCCCAGCTAATGCCATGCCTGTCACGACAAGCATCAGCCACCTTAAGGCACCACACCTTCGCCTTGACAAAACATATTTCTGAAAAGGTATGAGCAGAGGGAACCTGTTTCAAGGGTTGCCAAGGAAAGCCAGCCTTGTCTATAAACAGCAGAGAGGCCGGAAAAGAACATCCAAAGCCAAAAAATGCAAGATGACTGTTAAGCCCAGGATGCTAATAACTGTTCTGCTTCCTGAACACAGGCAGGACGGGAAAGGGGGCCGTGACATATGAAGATGTAGCCTGACCATGCTAACATGGGTTCAGTTGTCAGCCTAAACTTGCCATCTGGTGTTACGATAGAGCAGATCACACCCCAGATGTGTTTCTTCAAACAAATCACGTTTTTTTTTTCCTTATCCCTCTTTTTTTTTTCCCCTTAAAGAAAGAAATGCCTGCCAAAGATACAAATCGGCTGAAGCTCACTTCAAACTAGAAACTCTTGTTAACGCAGTCAGATAAGTAGGTGTATCATTTCACACACCCGTACCCTCCAACAACCACTTCTCTAAAGTGGCACCCAGAGATGCTGAGCAGAAAATCATTTGTTTACTCCTTGTCGACCCCAGCAGTCGAGGTTATCCTTGGTCATCTGAAGGCACGAACTGTGCAGCGGTGCAGGGGAGCTCTGAAAGCCCTGTCGTCTGCATTTCTGGTCTCTGCATCCCATCCCACAGCCGGGTGGGGAAGGCAATGCGGTGCTGTCATTTGCACCTCATCACACAGGGCTGGAGCTCGGAGAAAGCTGATATTCCCTCTAAATTTTTACAGATGCTTCTATTTTACCAGTTCATGACTGCACTGGTAGGAAAGACTTCCTGCCTCTAAACTGCTTGCTGGCATGAATGCTGAATTTCAAAATCCCTGAGAAAAGCCAACCTTTGTGGTGTTCCCTTAGCTTTCTTCCAGGGGGAGGGGAGGGTCACCGAAACCAAACCTAGCAAAGACGTTTTCTTCTACGAAGGGAGACTGGATCTCTCGAGAACATTCTCTCCTAACTACCGACTGTCCGTCTTGGTTTGAAACCCATCTACTCCCCACAGCCGCCCCCCCCAAAAAAAAATGTTCATTAGCAGAAAGTTATTTGTGAAAGCTGTTTTTTCATCGTAAATCACGCCCGGGACATGTTCAGCAAGTTGTGGAAATAAGTCAACCACAATACAGCCTTTCACCTGAGCATACATATGTGTTTCCTTTTACTTCATTTATGTCATTTGAAAAGCACTTTGAGACACAGAAAAGGGACACTCTCTAAACCACCACCTTTCTTTATTTAAGGGTTCCAGGTTTGAAAGTTTTTTTTTTCTTCAAAGTTCAGGGCAGGTGACACTGGCCTGTTCTTAATCTTTACTGCTTTAGCAACGCGAAGGCAGATGACGAGGGACACAAATCCCCTGATGGAAGTGAATGCACTCCAAGCTCCCCGACCCACTCAGAGCAGTAATCCCCTGCAGCTGGGTCTTACTTACCACCATACACAGCTAATACATTTTTTAAAAGCTAGTCACTGGTGACAAATGTAAACTGGACAGAACAGTTCCCCCTTCTCTCTGTCTCACTCCCTCGCCCCTCAGTCTACCCCCATAACCCGAGACTCGCTGTCCTGTGATGGATAGGACCTGCCTTTTAGAACCCCCAAGCCTTCGCAACACAGCTCTGCTCTAAGTGACTCGAAGGCTTTAAAAGCATCTTCAGCTGTCAGACTGTAACAGAAACAACAAAAATGTCATCCTTAACACAAACATTTCACAACTGAGAAAATCCTGGAAGTTGAGATTATCACTGCCGTTCTGAATCCACTATTTATTTAGCTATCACACGTAGGCAAACCGTTTCTGCCACACTGGCTGCTTGACTGAATTAAGCTGGTTGCCACATTCAAGGGCACAAAAGAATAAATGTAAAAGAAAATTTAAAACTTGAGGATCTTTATAAAATATATGGGTTTTTTTTTGGACTCCTTCACTTTTAAATTTTGGCAGAAATGACTGAAATCAGAGTTACAAAAAAAAGTAGGCTTTTTGATAGACATGGGTATTTCACCATGGCATGTTCAATTAACCCATGGGAACAATAGCTCTGTACTGAATGAAGTCCTTAAAAGAAAAACAAAACAAAACAGGACAACAAACTACGTAAAGACAGTGTAAAGATGGATGGAGGGATAGCTGGATACATACACTGAAATACCTAGATTATGAAATCAGCTATAATTAGTATGAACACAACACAGATGTCACTGTAAAGGTGAGACAAGCTAGCGTTCTCACCTGATGCAGGGAAACCTAGGGCTAATATAAGTGACTTCTTTGGGCTTATTTTAGTTTCAAGATGGCTGGCGCTAACTACTAAGTCTTTAGTAACATCACCCGTAGACTTGGAGATGGCTACCACAACACTGACTACAGCACCTAAAGGACATCAGGTCTAATGCCTGCAAAGTTACCTCTGGAGAGGCTAGCATCGCCTTACAACCACTCTCAGAATTCTACTGGAGTCCAGTCCTGCATGATACCTGAGTAACTGAGGCCCTGATAGACACCACAGTTAATAACGTGTGACTAGCAGAAACACGCGAAGCAACAAGTAGGAGAATTAAATTCACATCTAATTCTGTGACCTTTAGTATCCTCCTAGCCTTCCTGAGAGCAGCCTAGTGACCAGCCTCAGCAGGACCCATGCAATAGGAATTTGATGGGGGCTGGAGAAATGGAAGCATTAAACAGATGAATTTAGACTGGAGAATCCCGAAAGAGTCCAGTTCTAATTTTCTTACTTGCTTGCCATCGTCATATTTTCGGAATTCAGAGAACTCAGTCAACAAACATACATTTCAACCAGAAGGGAATTATAAGTACTGTTGCTCACGTGACTCCACTGCCTGGGGACTAGCCCTAAAACAGAGTGTGTAAGAAAGTCAGGGACATTGGTGAAGGAACAAGGAAAGCAAAAGGTAACAGTGGGATCAAGTGTACAGAAGAGAACTCTGTGGTAACGGGCTGTATTTCCAAAAAGAGAAGAAAATGATTGGATAAACAGAAGTGCTGTAATCAGCAGTCATATGAATTTGGTCTGACTGTATAGTCTTCTTTGTTTTTGGTATGTGTGCTGTGTAGCATCTGAGTGTTTGTGTGCAGGCCAAAAGGCAACGTTCAACTCTATCACTCACCCACCGCCTTTCTCTTCTTGTTCTGAAACGAGGTCTCTTCAACTGGGCTGTTTCAACTAGACTCACTAGTCAGCAAGCCCTCATGATCCATCTGTCCGTCTGCCTCCTCCCACTGCAGATTTGAAGCCAGGCTCTCATGCGTGTACATCAAGCATTACTCCCCTGCCATCTTCCCAACCCCCGAGTCCATACTCCAAAGCTACTTATAAAGGTATTTATTAAGACATGCCCATTCCCTTCATGTAACAATCAAAGGTGTCGGTCTTTGTAGCGTTGTACATCCATTATAAACTAGAAGCGGCATTTCTTCTTCCTAACACAGATGATCTCAAGTCTAAATTCCCCGATGTCTACAATGAAGTGTTTACGCTATAAAGTTGTCAGAAGCCCAGAAGAAATGTAAAAAGTTAGGCCTCGGAGGAAAAAAAAAATGGAATTATATCCAGAAGTCTTCATGTTACTTAAATTGTGATAAGGACTGGAGTTGCTTAACCAACCCTTTTAATAATACATTCTATAAGTGTACTCAACAAAAATTGCTGAAACAAATAGATCTGTAGCTAATCCAGGGAGAAATATTAATCACATTTTATAGGAAATCCACAATAAACAGCATATTCTATTTATCTGAACCTCCAAAAACCAATTCATATCGGTTTGAAACCCTGAACTGAAAAGACTTAGTCTTGAGCACGGCAAATCCTTTTTGTGGCATGCACAGAAAAAGAACACTGTCTCTTTAAGCCGAAGGACCTGCTAGAGTTAGGTAGTACTAAGCCAAGAAAAAGTTCTGAAGTTTAACCCTCAGGAGCAAACATTTTCTACTTGTGAAGAAAATTCTGCTGAAAGACAGAAGACGACATCCCACCAGTAAAAACAGAACAGTTTTCAGTCAGTGGCAGCTTTGCCTACAGAGAGAGGGAAAAAGTGTCATAGGCTCACTTTATTAAACCATATGCTCATTGCCCTGTGAAGAAAGCAGGGTCACTAATTAGTCCATTCTGTGAAAGGAGCCCTTCCTGATCCCGTTGACTTTTGTCCCCCTGGTTAGCTCCAGCAATTTCTGTCATGCAACTTGAAGATCACTGGAGGGAGGAAGATCGCCATAACAACCGCTGAAATGATCTTGTGGAATGTGTCTAGTGGCACTGGAGTAACCTGAATATGTGCTCCAGATGTGTCGGCTGTCAGGGAGAAAGTAAACACATCTGATGGACAGCGTATGACTAGATGGCCTCGCAGCGACTCCAGAGGCTGGGGGAGGGGCTGCGGTTCCAGGGGAGGCAGTAGAGGACTCGGGACCCACCAGGCCTGAACGACTGACTGCAGCTCTTCCTCTGAGTGGCCTCTGTGAATTTCCGTCTGGCATGGACTTGTGAGCATTTGGGAGCAAACTAAAACATGAAAATGCTGAGAGGAAGGGGGAGAGGAGAGGAGACGGCCCGGCTCAGAACGCATTCTGTCTTAAATATTAATGGCAGTGTGTGTCTGAGGCATTCTATCTTGGGGGTGGGGAGCTGTCTCCTGGCCCACGCCCTCCCTCGATCAAGTGAATAGTTTTGTTTCTTTGCCCTGGATGTGTAGCTAAGCACCCTTTTATTAGGTGACTGAGAGATCACATTCCTGATCTCAATGTTCTCTCTCTCTTTTTTTTTTTTTTTTGATGGTGGTGTGTGGTTCCATAGACTTTCACAAGTTGGACAAGAGGGTTGATTCCTTAATTCAAAACACTTAAATTTTTTTTGCTAACGGAATTCAAAGAAATGGCTAGAAAACTACAAGGGCCAAAAATCCATTTTCACCTTAGTTCCTGTTCTCTGGTGTAACTGCAGAAAGAACAATTTAGATCTGTGCCCAGTGTTAAAAGTTCACGAGTAAAACAGAAATTCTGTAAACATCTAGCACACGGTAGGTGCCTGCTAAACACTCACCCAAATTATTCTTTAATGTACAAAATTCAATAAAGTATACTCGGATTCTATATATAAACAGTGACAGGGATTATTTATTTTAAAAAAAAATAAGTAATCAAGTTAAAAAATACTGGAGAAAAACAAATGGGTACCTTATTTCCCCAGAAGGAAAAAAAAAACACATACCAAAAAAAAAAAAAAAATAGGAAACAACCACATCCCCACTATAGCATGCAATCCACCTACCTGTGCCTAAATATGTCTAAAAATACCTTCTGCTGTCTCCCTGCAAGGGCTTGTATCTTCGACAAGACTATGAATCTGTGTGGAAATTTAGACTATTTCAAAAGCTTTTCAATCACTGTAGTCTAGATTTTCTTTCAGATCCTGAACAATTTTATTTCAATCAAAACTTAACAGTTTTCTAACATGGTTGACACAAAGAACATAACTGCTCTGCTATGTAATTATCTCTCTAATATATACAGTTATGATATACAACTGTTTATTCAATGCTTAAGGTTTAAATTGCTTAAGCTTAACATTCATGAGGGCCACTACACCATCACCTCAGCCAGAGGCAGGCAGCATTCACTTGGTCCTCTCTTCAGGGGGACTGCCAGCTTACAAATCTCCTTCCCATGTTTAAACATCTAAGTACTTGTTTCTTCTCGGGTAAAGCCTATTCTGTGATTCGGGTATGAAAGCCCACCTCAGGGGGTGGAGGGGAGTGAAGATCTGAGAGCAGTCAAGGGGACAAAACTTCAGTTCAGTCCTCCCTACAGCAGTCACAACTGTCACCTGGCAGGGAAGGATGCCTAGGATGTTTGGGGACTGAAAAACTTAACATGAAGACCTAGGTAAAAGAACCATAGAGATGGATGGCATTGCCTCAGCCTTCTAGAAACTGCGCTGGCAGCTTGGCAGAAGGAAGCCAGTAAGAGAGTCACAGTCATGGAAAATGCTTCCCCCTCTAAAGAAGGGCACTGTCGTTTCCTTGCAGGAGAAAGTGACAAGCTAAAATAATCATTGCCAAAGTCCAGTCCATAAACAGTTGTTGGCATCCTCTGAAAACCAGAAATCATCTGGATGTTTGCAACCTGCAGAGCATTCTTTATTATTATTATGGTCCAATCTTGCCACCTCGCTACCCCAAATCTTAAAACTTCATAAAGGGCTGTCAAATTTTCAATTAAAAAGCCAAATATTTGGGCTGGAGAGATGGCTCAGTGGTTAGGAGCATTGCCTGCTCTTCCAAAGGTCCTGAGTTCAATTCCCAGCAACCACATGGTGGCTCACAACCATCTGTAATGAGGTCTGGTGCCCTCTTCTGGCCTGCAGGCATATATGCAGACAGAATATTGTATACATAACAAATAAATAAATAAATATTTTTTTAAAAAGCCAAATATTTAAAAGCTTTCATACACCAAATCAGAAATGTGCACGTTTGTAAAATGAAGTGCCAAATGTCTGAAGGATGATGCGCCTCCGTGACCAGTTTCACTTCCCTCCATCTCAGCCTTTTAAGCAGCGAGGAGTGAGCTTGAGTGTGTTCAAAGGCCTGGAAAGTGTTCGTGCTCACTTCCACAGCATTTACCCTTCCCATGGTTCTTAAATGAACTTGCAATTTGTTTCTCTTAAGAAAGTGGTACTATGATTTGAATGTGAAATGTTCCCCGTGGCTTACATGTTTTAATACTTGGTCTATGGACAGTTTGCTGGTTTTGGGAGGGAGAGGAACCTAACAGGTAGAAGAGGGTCACTGGGGAGGGGGTGAGGAGGTGAGGAAAATGACACAAACAGGTTTCCGTTCATGCTCTGTTTTCTGGTTTCCCAGGCTGTGAACAAGCCCCATCATGTGTTACTGTGATTCATGGGTCCAGCTATTCTAACACCATGACTTTCCCACCACGATGGAGTAGTAAACCAGGAGGCAAATTAATCCTTCCTTCTACACTGTTTGTCATGTCTGATGCCACAACAAGGAACATAACAGAGATGGTCAGAAATCCCTGGACCTTGTTCTTATTTTTCTTATTTTTAATTCTATGTAGGTGTGTATTCTGCAGGGGATATATGCTCAAAGTACAGTTGTTGCAGGAGGTCAAAACCATGGGATTCCCTGGAGATGGAGTTACAGATAGCTGCAAGCTACTTGCTGTGTGTGTGTAGTGGGGGAGGAGGGCCAGGTGGCTCACAAGTGTGTGTAACTCTAGCTATAGGGATCCAATGCCCTCTTCACACACACGTGTACATTCTTGATGTGGGAGCGATTTCTTATTAATAAAGAAACTGCCTAGGCCCATTTGATAGGCCAACCCTTAGGTAGGCGGAGTAAACAGAACAGAATGCTGGGGAAAAGAAGCTGAGTCAAGGAGTCGCCATGCTTCTCCCACTCCAGACAGACGCAGGTTAAGATCTTTCCTGGTAAGTGCACCTCATGGGCTACACAGAATATTAGAAATGGGTTAGGTCAATATGTAAGAGCCAGCCAATAAGAGGCTGGAACTAGCTGGGCCAGGCAGTGTTTAAAAGAATACAGTTTCCGTGTAATTATTTTGGGGCATAAGCTAGCTATGCAGGCGGCCGGGTGCTGAGGATGCAGCCTCGCCGCTCATATTACTACACATTCTCACACAGACACACACACACACACGCATATACACAATTAAAACTGAATAAATAAATCCTTCTTTTTTTAAAGATCTAAGAAACGAAGACTGTGTAGCAGCTATTCCTTTACTGGTCATTACAGACTGGCACACAGCTATTAGTAAGGGAAGGAAGGGTCAGCAATGTTGAACAATGTGGGCATTAAAAACCTAACCTAACCTAACCTTTCCTCCCCTGCCCTGCCCTCTTCCCCCTCCTCTTCTTCCCTCTCCTCCCTTCTCCACCCTAGGCTCTTACTATGAAGGCCTGGCCTGGAACTCACTATATAAACCCTGTTGGCCTGGTTCTTTGAGGTCACCACCATGTGTCATGCTACCAAGGGAAAAGAAACCATGAATACAGTAAAGAATTCCAGAGAAATGCAGAAGTCTGTAAAACAAAACACAGAGAATACAGCTTCTTCTGTCCAATGTCAGGGACGGAGAGTATCCCTTCTCAAGAACACTGCTTTGGGCTGAGGAGTGACAGAGATCAGTAGTGACAAGTGGCATGCCTAGCATGAATGAGCCCTTAAATTCCCAGCTCCATAATAAGTAAATAAACAGCTTCAACCTTGGGTCTGCCTACTATGAATATGTCATCAGTTTACATAAAAATCCAAGAAGCCCACCATTCCATTCATGGCCTTGTCTTTAAAACAAGTGAGCCAATGAATCCCATCCCAAACTTCACCAAACAAAAGACTCTCAAGGGACCTTTGAAAATCTTAAGATAAAGCATAGAAAATACTAATTTCTAAGAAAAATATTTTTAATGATTTTCAAATTTTAAGCACTTTCCATATAGCACTTATAATGTAAAAAATAAGTAGAAACAGCTGAACGGAACTTGAGACCTTTAGTCCAAAGGAATCAGGTTTGTGGAATAGTCATTTATTTGCCCAACACTAGCCCACTCTGCATCTGGAGACGAGAAGACAAACCTACAACTCCACCTTCCTTAGCTCTACTGACCACTTCTCTCCAGATCTTCAAATGACAAGTGGCCGATCCCTCGTGCAAGGAGTTCTCTCAGATCTCCTCTACCTAAAAGTGAATGTCAAGATTTACATCAAAAGTCAAACACCTTCTTGTGAACAATTTCAACCTTCTGTTTGTATAAGCATTTCACCAAGATTATTTAAAAAAAAAAAAAAGGGTAATCACCTACTCTGAGTTTGAACTATACTCTTTCCCCATCTCCTGGAACAAGTGCTTTTGTAAGCACTGAAAAGCCAAGGGGATGGGGCGGAACTAGACTGAGAAGCTGGCAACACTGAAGTCACTGGGTTCTGAGCAATACTGGCTGACTATATCCTGTATCCTTTATTCGGCATTTTTCTCCTCTGGGTTTTCAATGTCATTGTCATTGCAGGGCCATCACAGACCCCTGACATGCTAGAAAATGTTGGATGCTTGGCTTCCTTCCAAAAGACATCATTATTCCTGAACAAGAAACAAGTGATGTCCTGGATCCAGGAGGACCACTTCAGGTGGATGGACCCATGGCCACGTTCTTTGAAACAAAAAAGAAGTGGTCTGCGTCCAAATTATGCTTAAAACCTCTACCTGACTGTGGTTCCTACCAAGAACACCCCATCCAGGGCCAGATGTCATTCCTGGCGATAGCCTCCCTCCATTACTGTTAACAGCTACAAGAGCAGCATGCTCCCCTTATGAGGTGACTTCATCACTCTGTCCTGACCTCAGACAAAAGACCCTTCCTTCACAGATGTTATCCCTGATCATTTGGTGGTCCCTTCTTAGTATCAGGGGTTATGAGATACTCCAGAGCAGAAATAACAGCAACAACAATAATTCTGATATTGTTAGTATTTAATTTTCACTGTTAGACTACTCTGATAAAGAATTAAATGTTACAAATTTGGAGACATCGCTTCTACTTGTTAGAGTTCACTTCTTTCAAACGTTCCAAAAACAGATCAATATTTCTGAAAACTAGGGTCTCTTTATTCCTTTTCCCACATTGGTTTACAAGGTGTGAGCGCTGCAGAAAACAAAGAAAAATATGCCAGACTTCCGGTCAAACTAAGCCAGACTCTATAAAGCACCAGCTGCCTGACCTCAGGCAATCCTACCACCTTCTCAGGTCTACTCACTCTTCTTAGAAAAACAAAGATGTCGTCCTCAGAGAATTCACAAGACTTATACCTGGAAACCAATACATACATTCCTAAGTACCCCAACTACCATTTACAATTTTGTCTGATCATCTAATGATACGGATCTCTGCACCCCTATGTAAACTCCTTAAACATAAAGGAGCTTAGGAGTTTTCCCCTCTCATTAACCCCAATGTATTAGTACAGAATCTACAATATAAAGCAAGCATTCAAGACTTCATTTTGACATAAATGGATTGAAATGGATATGGAAAGATGGCTCAGTTGATAAAATGTCTTCTCCACAAACACAAGATGTGAATTCTGATCCCAAGTACCCATATAAAAAGTTGGGCACGATACATGTACAACTGTAAAGCTAGTCATAGGGGATGCAGAGAGGCTGATCCCCAGAGCTTACTGTCCTGTCTAGACAGTCAGTGAGCGCTGGGCTCAATGAGATTCTACCTCATAAGGTAGACAGCCAAAGAAGACAACAATGGCCTTTGGCTTCCACAGACACATGTGTATGATATATAATGACATATACTTACACATACACTACACAGAGAGACATGAACACTTCTTAGTGTGCCATATGGGATGGCTGCTTGACATATCCCTGGTCAGTTATGTTTGCATCAGATTCTCTGCAGTGGGTAGTACATTTTGGGCCACCAGATTTGCGTTCCTTTACCGTTCTTCAGTGGAATTCAATATTCTTTGAGAGAAAGTCACAGAACTCATAGGCATTTTTTTTAAGAAAAGTCTAGTCAGTAAATCTTATTTATACTGGTTTCAAACCACTACAATCACAAATTTCATGATACCGAAAGAACAGAGTGTATGCAATGATCAACACTGCCCTTCCTCACAAACAGAGAAACAATTTATTTGGGTGATGTGTCAGTAAGAACAACTTTATAAACAGCAAACATTGCTTGCTTTTCTATGTTCTTAATCAAAATTGCTTGAAACTTCAGTCCGATTTAGATTCTACTTCAACTTTATTTTTCTGCTAAACATGTTTATAAATATTTTACAGGTAGTAAATGATTTAACCTCACCCAATAAATCTACAAATTAGGCACTATTATATCCATAATTCACAGAGGAAGAAACGGCTGAACGCTATCTGTGTTTATATTATTATTATTATTATTATTATTATTATTATTATTATTATTATTATTATTATCACTATTACTTGCTTAACACGTACCCAGCAGAAACAAGCACATGCAAGGCACAGCCACAGCATCCCATTTTCACTAGGAGACTTAGAACTCTCGCCAAGAAACAAAGATGTGGGTTAGCAGAAGGTTTAGGAGAACGGGTGTCTGAAGTTGTAGCATTCTTTCTCAAGCTTTACCAGTTTTGAGACTTACTCTAAGAAGACGAAGTTTTCAACCCAGGAACTCTTCGGGAGAATGCAGCACCCACCCCACTAGTTAAGAGTCCTGGCATTAGCAATCTATCTCACCCCACTCAGCAGGCGGCGAGACATAATCACTTTCATCTGGTTATAACACAAGGTGGAGAGTTTAATCTCTAAACTCTACAGGGATTGGTCTCAGCAGCTTTAGAAATTGCCTCTCACACTGTGAACACACCTCACAGCAAGATGACCCTGCTAATGGTTCCCAGGTTAGGATTTGGGGGGACCCAAGGCACAGATGCCTCCACTCCCTAATGTCTTTTCCTTTGTAGGCCAAGTGTGTGGTCACTCGAGGGATCCTCGTGACCCTGCTTTCAGAAACAATTTGTTCTGATTTGAACAAAGAATTCCAGGTCCTATTTTAAAGCTGGAGATGAATGTGTGTGTATAGGGTGTGGATCGTCATTAACATAAAAGTGTACATGCAGACACAATAGAGGCCCAAGAACTAATACGTTATGAATATAATTTCAAATTTAACCTTGATTCTTCAGAAACTTTGGCTAAGCTGCTTCTTCCAGGGAAAAAGAATCTAGAAAAACCAATTCAAGAATGTAATTTAACGTTTCATTTTGTATGAAGTTCAATTTTTCTCAGTCAATTTCTCCCAGGTTCTAAATGAACTCTCAGCAAAGTCGTCAGGAATGAAAATGAAGCACTTAGAGCCATGTCTGCTGGCTCACGCCTGTAGTACTAGCACTGCGGAGGCTGAAGAGGACCACGGCAAGGCTCAGGCCAAGCAGGGCTCTACACAGCAAGACTGTCGTAGAAAGGGGTGACGCGGGACACAGAGAAACTGAGATTTGTTAATCAATGATTAAAGTGAAATAATTATTAAAATTGAGACCAGCAAACCCAATAAAGTCTGATTATTTTTTCTTTATAGTTTTAAACAGAAGAGCCAACCTCAAAAAAAAAAAAAAAAAAGAGGGAAAAAGACAGAGAAATAAATGCATTTTCTGGGCTTCTTCAAAAAAGCCCCTTGGACTACCCACAGAATTCTGAGTGGTAGCGAGCCACATACATTAAGAATTACAACTGTTCAACTTACACTCACCTTGTTAAGCACCTATTTAGAGTATTTTGGCTCTACCAAAAAAATTTTTATCATACTGTAATTTGCTTCCTCCACTATCCATATTTTAGAACATAAAATATCAGGGTTAAATTCTAAAATGTTCAGAAGCTTAAGAGAATTAAAACATTTACAAAACTTTGCTCTTTTCATATTACTGGAGCTAATAATAAGTAATTAATTAACATATAATTTCTCAGTCATATAAAACTAAAACATAATGAAAAATCGTCCTAGAAAGCCCTAATTTCACAAGACTGGAAGGTCCTTGGGGCACTGCTAAATGCTTCCTATTGATAGGCAAAGGCGAGACCAGGTAATGAGGGTCCAAAAAAAACGACAGCCGCAGGTGAGACCAACAAGACCAGAACCGCAGTACTTGATGCATTCTGAAACGCATTACTACATGTTCTTGTGCTATGGCACCCGTCACAGTAGGATTAGACCACTGCAAATGCACACGGTCAGAAGAGCAGAGCCCCAGCTAAGGCGATTCCCGGACTCCTAAGATCCTTGCCTCTCAGGACCATCCCCTCTGCAGCCATACTGTACGTACAGGTTCTCTCATTTATTCACCTTTGCTCTGCTTTCTGTACTTCCTGACCTACCAAGTAAAAGAATCAAGAGTAGAGGGGCACCGACTAGTGCCAATGCCAAGCCCTACAGAGTTCCATCACGTCTTCTTTGACTATCAAGCCTAACAGCCCAGGCTACAAGATGTTTTGTGCACCTAAAGAAGGCCCACATGACAAAAGATTTATGTTGTACGTAAGTTTCACCCTACCATATATTTTTTTAACCATACTGTTTCTTTGGAATATTTTTCCACACCCAAGATCTCTACTGATAATTTTATTCTGAATATCCCTTAGTAGGAAAACAGTGCAAAGTGGTGCAACTTACTAGCAGGGCGTGATGGGGCACACTTGTACTCTCAACATTCCAAGGCAGAAGCAGGACAGCCCCACATTCAAGGCCAGATTGCTCTACACACTGAGTTTCAGGCCAGCTGGGGCTACAAGGTAAGTAAGAGACTGCCTCCAAATCAAAATGCAAAATGATTTATGCATAAAACCCAATCGCCACACAACATACCATGGTAAAGGGCTGGTGTACCTACAGATTCTGCAATTTCTGCTTCAGAAAGGTTATTATCCTCACCAGCAGGTAGTTCATGGCTGCACTTAGGCAAAATGGCATTTTGGTTATTAAACAAACACTTTTGGAATACTTGTCCTATGCCAGGTTTATGCTAGGTTTGGCGACCCAAATATAAATAAAACATGACTGCTACCCCAGGGGACAATCTTGATGGCTGAGACAGATACAAAGAAGTACAAAAACGCTATTGTACTAGCCTATGAGGACCCCAGATGTGGCTGCCACATATAATTTCTTACTGAACACACATGAAGGAAAACTAGTAATTTTGTTAGTCTGTGGAGGTGAGCTAACACAACTTAGCTCTTACATAAGTCCCTCCTTGTACATAGGACTAATGCAGAAAAGCCATTAAAATATAGTTTCTAACACACTGAACACACGGGATAATATTCTTATATAAAAGACACCAGAGGCCTAGGGATTCTTTCCCTTAAAGTCAAACAATAATTCTCCAACAGTTTATAAATGGAATATGTACCTGATGGAAGCCTTATTTGTTTTCAATATTGCTGGGCCAATCAGAACTGGTTCCAGTCACTGAGGACTCTGTACCTTTCAATGGCCAAGTTTGGTCTAAGCTAAGGATCAATATAGTAAAAGCTACACTTCATGCCCCTTTTCTTACCAAACTTCCTTCTGTGTCATACTAAAACACCACCCAAAGTACACCTGGTAAGAACAGGACTCTAAACTAGAAATAAATTCCCTACATCTAATACTAAACAATAATCTTTAACTGGCTACTTCATTAAATGATGCTCTTTCTGAAGGGACTAATCAGGTCTGACTAATGCTTATCTGCAGGTTATAAAAGGATCCCTGTCTCCTTTATTTCTGGAACAAACTACCTCATTTCTTCCTACATGCCATCACTATATGCCTGTTTCTTAGCATCCAGCCTGTATTTCTCTCTGTGAGAACTACGAAGGATGATTAGAAGATCCACTCAACTCTACATCCAGGAAAAATAAAAAGTCATCTGTGGTTCACATTGAATTTAAAAGGATTTACAAATTGCTTATTCAACAGACGCGGAACATACACCTTCACCCAAGCATGCCTGCGATCACGGTCCCGCCATCAGTCTTCAGAAGGGCTGAGGAGTCCCCAGACCTCCTTCCCAATGTCTGTAGGCACAGTCTGAAAATCCTCGTCTCAAACCCCATTGCCAATCCATCAATACTGACGAAGATCTGGTCTGTTTTCCATCTTTAATTTAGTCTACCCTCAGATAAGGAGCTCGAAAGAAGTCCCAAAGAAGTCACACAGATCAAAAAGCCAGTCGGTGACAGTATTGGTTAGAAAAAACCCAGACCTGAGCCTTCTGGTCCATACCACAGTGTCTGTCTGGAATGCTTCTCTTATATACCCGAGCCCTTATATACCCTGAGCCTTCTGGTCCATACCACAGTGTCTGTCTGCAATGCTTCTCTTATATACCGGAGCCCTTAGTATTCCTTCATCTCTCCATGTCTCCAGCATTTAACCTCTTAGAAATTTCACTGTGGTAGATACTTACGCTCCTAATTATTTTGGCTTTAGAGAATGTCTATGTCCCTGGCATTAAAAGGGAAAGAAGGTACTGTCGTTTTAAATCAACGCAGCTAACAATTGCCCACTTAGCCTAGCATTTTCCCCTGAGTCATTACAGGACATTCAGCAGCATTCACACTACAATCCTATTTTAAAAACAAAAACTGAAAACAGGTATTTCTTACATTCAGAAGCCAAAGGCAGGCAGATCAAACGTTCCTGCTAACCTGTGATCAGAGAGAGAGAGAGAGAGAGAGAGAGAGAGAGAGAGAGAGAGAGAGACTGACTGACTGAGACTCGAATACCATGATGACCAGTCAATGCTGCATCTTCATCTTTCCAAATGGCACGTCAGTGACAGACAGTCCACACAATAGTAGCTAGTCACTCACCAGTTTTAAACTCAGAAAGACAAAATTTGAAAATGCTCAATGAACTTAGAAAATATATCAAATAAAAAAAATCAATGCTTAGACTTACATACAAGATAAGTGTCCATTGCAAGAGATGTTATTTCCCATGGAGGCAGAGGCAGGCAGATCTCTGTGAGTTCGAGGCCAGCCTGGTCTACAAGAGCTAGTTCCAGGACAGGAACCAAAAGTTAAGGAGAAACCCTGTCTCAAAAAAAAATATATATATATATATATATATATATATATATATATACACACACACACACATATATATAACATATTATTTGGTGCACATATTTTTAGAAAGTTTGAAAGTTACTTACTTCACGTTGATTATTTCAACTTATGGACTCATGCCGTGTTTTTTTAGTATCTTGTATACTGTGTGTCTGAAAAACTAGTACAAGAATTCTCACTTAGGTAAACTGGCACCACAACCCTTAGAATAACGCCTGTGAATCTGAGTATGATATTTTGTACCTATAACGACAAGAAACTAACAGACCCTTATCTCTTGCATTAGACAAATCCCAGATGTGCATTGTCATGTATATTATCTCAAAACACCCAAGAATAAATACTATTATATCTATGTTATAGAAGGAAGAAAAATTGGTCAAAAAGCAAAAGATATCAAAGTCTGAGCAGGAGTTAAGGGATGGGTGTAACTGGGGTGGGTAAAGAAAACTTACCAGAATTGAACAGTACAGATGACTCTATAATCCTATGAATAAACTAAACCACTCCTGACTCTGAACTTTGATGAGCCAATTTATGGCATGTGATTTTATCTTGATGAAAACTAATTGGATATGTAATCCAAGTGAAGGACAGTTAGGAAGTCCCTGTACCATTTTCCTAGCCTTCCTATGGGCCTGAACTTATTTCAAAAATAAAGTGTTTTTACGACACAATAATGTAGATGTATAATACTAAAGTTAGGCAATTACATACTTTAAAATTGTAGGGTAAACTCTATGTTTCATGGTTGTTGTTTTTTTAAAAAAAAAACACACACACATGTAAAAAGAGATAAAGCAATGTCCTCAGGGCTGCACCTTTCTCAGTAGTAGCATCGATATTCGAGTTTGGATCTTTGTTAGCCCCAAGATATCATTCCCTTTATTATAAAGTCAAAAGGCAAGGTTTCCATGTTCTCTAGCAGTACCGAGTTGTAAAGCTATTTATTATTTATTAACATACACATTTAAGTTTCTTT
The DNA here is from genome assembly GCF_014885135.2 of Alexandromys fortis. NCBI lineage: Eukaryota > Metazoa > Chordata > Mammalia > Rodentia > Cricetidae > Alexandromys > Alexandromys fortis. The sequence continues at coordinate 5,103,157 of NW_026067976.1, read as the reverse complement.
TTCATAAACAAAACTCTACCAACTAAATATGTTTTATTAAACATTCCTGTGTTGTATTAAATTCACTCCATACGACTACAGCTGTATGTGTAGGGCAGTAGTGTGTGTGTGTGTGTGTGTGTGTATGTGTGTGATGATTCCCTTATAGACCATCAGAAAACAGACGTTTAGACCACAATTCCCAACAATAGCAAAATGACAGTTATGAAGTAGCAATGAAAACAGTTTTATGGTTGGGGGTCACCACAACACAAAGAACTGTCTTAAAGGGTCACAGCATTAGGAAGGTGGAGAGCCACTGGTGAAAGAGGAGACACTAAACAATGCAGTACTTAGTTATTTCTGAATTAATGGTTTATAAACAGATAACAAGCAGCAGTGAACACTGAGAACTCTACAGTGGTGGTGGTGGTTTTTATTGGAAAGTTATTTTACTAGCTCAAATATATATACTTGCAGGTTAGCAACTTCTCACAATGTTTTAAAACTATTTAAAGGCACAAGTTTTAGTGCACTTATAACATGTTAATTTACCAACCGTTGGCATATAATATGATAGGCATTTGCATAAATCAGTATATCTGGCTTTCATTTGTTGACTTATGGCTGAATATCTTGAGTGTGCCAAGTATATAAACTATCCATATGCCTTTACAAATCAGATTGACTCAAGAATGCTAGGAAGTGGAATTCCGGGTTCCACTCATGAAAAAGCTTAAAGAAACAGAAACATTTCTTTTTAAGGGAAGGATGTTGTTAGGTAGAATTCTGGGGAAATCTCCTACTTTAACCGGTAACTCCCATATTTTTTTAATCAGTTAACCGTCCAGTGATCCCAAATAGTGGGGCTCACTGAATTCATCATTGCCCATAAAGCCTCTGTACCAGTCATTGTCATCAGCCTGATCAGCAGCAGGTATCCCTAATTCAGTCATCTGTGACAAACAAAGCATCTCTTAAGATTTCCAACTCCCCACAGGACAGGGAGCAGCATCCCCAGTTCAGCACCCAGCAAGTCCTAGCATCCCCAGCCCCCAGGATTTCACAGTCCACTGAGAAGGCTGCTCCTATTAGCCAAGCTGACATCCAGTTGTCTACAGAGCTGCTGGGATCCCACAACTTGAAACTACCCTTCCTCTCTTGGAGTCTACCAGCTGTGAATTCTGATTTCCTCACTAAACTGGATATCAGACATCTGCATCGACACTGTAGAAAAGGCTCACAGAAGCAGACTGGAAAGGTATAAAGACCCTTGTCGTCATTTTACTTTGGCCATCTAACTTTTTCAATGTACAGATTATTATATGCCATTAGAAAGAAATCCCTGGCAGTTCAGTTTCCAAAACTGAAAAATTATCTTAGGAGTTCAAACCTCACAGTGCAGGACCCAGAGCAATGCCTCTGTATCACTGGCTACTTCATGACAGAAACAAGACAATATTTTTAAATGTGCTCTGAAACTTAAAGACAACGATGCTGAGACAATAATTTCAGACTTTACTCAGAGGTTTGGGGATGGCTCGGCTGGTGAAGCACTTGTCATGCTTGCATAAGGACCTCAAACTCTCAATACTGGGGAGACAGAGAGGAGAGCCTTAGAGTTTTGCTGGCCAGCCAGCGTAGGCTAATTGTCTTCTGGCATCCACATATGTACACACACACAGCATTTTAACTTCAACTACAGCAAAAGAATGAAAGGGAACAGACATCGTAAGAGGAACAGCATTAAATTTTAGGCAATTATCAGTAACAGAATCACAGTCTTTTTCTCTATGCAAAGCCCCAATGGCCCATTTATTAACAAGAAAAATCATCGACTCTTTCACTACAAAAAATATTTAATTGTCACTGATTCTGTGGCATATCCTTAACCAAGCTCTGACTGGAATCTTTTGAGGCCACAGAGTACAAGCCCCACAGAGCACAGCACAATGTCAACCACAGAAAGTATCATCAGCATTAACTGCTCCACATCCTAAGACTTTAATTTCCAGAAGACTATAGCTCAGAGACCAAGAACTGGTAAAGCTCTCTTTCAGCAGGCATGGGCAAGGATCACATATTTTCATACATGCTGGTGCACATAACAAACATTTACTCCTCTAGTCATAAGCATGTCCAAGACAGAACGTCTAAATTAGTCTGCACAAACGCTCCTTGGAATATTTTCATAGAGTAAGCATCAAACTATTGTTGACCACGAAGACTAAGTGACCAGCGCTCCACTCAGTCTTTTCTACAAGTCGATCTTCTGAAAAACCTCAAGGGAAAGTCAATTCTGCAAAACTCTCACTTTCATACTGAGCTGTAAATTTCCAATTCAAAGATAAAACATTCAGGTCAGCAGGTACATTGTATAATTACCGGCGAAGGCAGACGTACTTTTCAGTTCAACTAAAATCTCTTCCCTGCTAAAGCTCTGCACCAGACCCACAAAGACATGTGGTATGTATTCACGTCTATGTGTATATTAGCTGTTAAGTCAACAATAACCAAGCTACAATCTGTAGAACCACAGAGATCACTGCCTTCTTTAGCCATCATCAGACAAGCTTCCTCCTGCAGCAGTTGGGAACAGATACAGAGACCCACAGTCTGACATTAAGCAGAGAGTGAGAGACCTTGAAATACTCAGACCTAAATGGGAGGTCTCCATCAAATCCCTCCCCTCAGGGATCAGGGAATCCTGCAGAAGAGAAGGTGGAAAGAGCACAAGAGCCGCGGAGGAAGAGCCCCGGGAGGTAACCGAGGACACCTAGAAAAGGAGGCCCCCTGAATCCGCTGAGAAAAGCACAGGTCAACTCAGACAAGAGCAGCAAGCACAGAGTCCACACCAGGTCCTCTGGGAATATATTACAGATTCCCGTTCAGTGTTCTCTCAGGATTCCTGAGGGTATGAACATGTGTGTCTCTGATTCTTGTCCCTTCTCTAGGGCATTTTCCTTCTCTTGGTTGGTCTGGTACAACTTCAATGCAATAGTTTTAGTTTTATCTTATGGTATTTTACTTTGTTACATTTTATTACATTGTCTCTCAGAATCCTGTTCTTTTCTAAGGAGAGGAAGTGAATCCAGATGGTAGGGGGACAGGGAGAGACTAAGGGGATCAGGATGTGTGTGTGTGTGTGTGTGTGTGTGTGTGTGTGTGTGTGTGTGTGCACGTGTGTGCGCATCTGTCTGTGTGCGTGTCTGTGTGTGTGACGTGAAGAAATAATCTATTTCCAATAAAAGGAAAAAAAAACTCTTCACCTGAAAGTACACTGTTTGTGCAGAACAAGAAGTATATAGCATGCTTTTAAACGGAAGTATCTGCGTATAGTGTTAAGCCGCTACTTGGTAGAAAAGTTAATTTCTAAAGCAGGCCCTCCAGCCTCCAGACAGAACTAAGAGTTAAAACACATGCTGTGGGAGGTCGCCTTGCAATTACTAGAAGTGAGCATGTAAGAGATATAATTAGTTTCGACACTGGGACAGGCATGCAGGTTTCAACACACACGGCTCAGAACAACGCTTTGGTATTATATGACAGAGGACTTAAACCAAAGACTCAAAGAAAGGTTGTGGAGTGTGTATATACTTTTTTAAAATTATTATTACTTAAAACTTGCCACACCAAGTTATTTCTTTTAAGTTATAAGCATATTTGATTTGTATAAACATCTCTTTAAAGGTTTCTCAGGAGGAATGAAAAAAAAAGCCCTACCAACTCCCCCTTTTTATAATAAGCCTTACAAATATTAAAAAGTTTACTTAATAAAATTCATTTAATTTAAAAAAAAAAAAAAAACAGGGCTGGCAAGACTGTTCAGTGAGTAGAGGAGCCGCCACCAGGGCTGACAACCTTAGTTTGGTACCTGAGACCTGCAATACTGAAAGAAAAAATTGATCCTAAGGACCCACACACTTACACACAATAAATAAGGAAAAGAATTCATTGTCTAAAGAAGACATACAATGACCAAATGCATTTAGAAAATTCCGATAATCTAATTACAGGTTTCTCAATCATGAATAAAACAAAATCTTGAAAATAAAATATATGAGGCAAGGTGATTTAATTCTGACAAAGTCTGAGAAATATGAAAACCTCCCTCAAACCAAAAGTGCTGTGCAAAAGAATTAAATAAAACATGAATCTATCAAAAAAGTAAATCATGACCAGTCAGATTTTATCCCCTGATAAATCTATAAAAAAAACTAAAAAGACTAAAATGTATTACAAAGCGCCCCTTTTGTGTTTTGACTCAAAGGCTGTTAAGGCTTGGAGACAGCTCAGTGGATCAAGTCCCTGCCATGCAAAGACCTGAGTTCAGATGCCCAGCACCTGTGTAAGAGGTAGGCTGTGTTGGTGCAAAGACCTGAGTTCAGATGCCCAGCACCTGTGTAAGAGGCAGGCCGCGTAGGTTCACATCTACAACCTCACTGCTGTGAGACAGATGCAAGCAGATCACAAGGGTCTGGCCAGGCAATCTCACCCAAGGGGTGAGCTCCAGGTTCAGTGAGAGACCTTGTCTCAAAACCTACCATAGAAAGCAACAGATGAAGAAATCAACACAGACCTGTAGTTTCCACATTTGCCAACACACGCACGTGCAGCACATACACTCTCTTTCTTAGACATTCTGAGATTACCTACCACTGACAAATGAGGCCTCTTCCCTGAGAATTTTATCAAATATAAGTTTGTTTTGCTGATACATTTAATACTAACATCTAAAATTTTAAGCAGAAAAATCCAAAATGCCAAGGTGAAGACACATACACACACATGAAGATAAGGAAGCAGATTTCCAACGTGACAGCTCCAGACTCCCCCAAACCATACCATGCTCACCCTGAAAATGAAATTCCATAGGTGAAGTCAGGTGCGGTGAAGAGGAGGCATGCGGAATGATGTTAGAAACATAAAGCTTGTAATTAAGTGCATTCTCGAGTATAATAACCCACCCTGGAACAAGATAAAACATTCAGAACTTACTCAATGTAAAGCAGCTAGAGCTTATACTCCCACAGGAGTACAGCACATGACAATGAATTATGAACTCAATCCCATCTTGTAGGCCAAATGGCCCATGAAGTCAGCACACATGGTCCCTCCAAAGGCACTGTTAATTATGACCTCAGGTTTTGGCCCAGCAGAGCCTACCACCTTAAAATAAGGCCTGCAGAGAGCCCTCTCTTCCATCACAGAACTACACAAGAAGGCTACTACAAAGTTTTATAAAAGAAAGCAAGATTTGGCTAAAAGAAAAAAAAAATACAGTAGACTACAGCTAACAACAACAACAACAAAAAAACCACTAGCGTTACTTCCAACATGAGTATCTTAGCATTTTTATAGACTCAAAAGTTCCAACATTGCATATTAAGCTGAAAAGAAGTAAATTGACAGTTTATAGAGTTAAATTTACTTTATTTATTTTTATTTCTTGAACTTCTGGTCCTGAAAAAGTAATCTATCCATTTTCTAAAAAGGATGTGACTCAAAAAAATGGTAAATTTTGAAAAGTGCTTTTCTGTTTTATAACAATAAAATGATTTCAAGATCTGTAGACTCCATGAAAAATTAGTATTTTATACTACTAAGAGAGGCGGTAGAGTGAAGTGAAAGGAAATATAACAGCATAATTTAGCCAAAATGGCCCTAATAATAATGTTTTTCGTTTTGAGGCAATGTCTCACACTGGTTCAATCTGGCCTGATACTCAGTCTGTAGCCCAGACTGACTTCAAAATATTGGTGATCCTCCTGCCTCAGTCTCACAATGCTCAAATTATGAAAACAAACCACCACATCCATAGATAATGCTTTAAATTGATATACAGGAAATTATAAAAAGAAATGGATATGTTCCACCAAACCACTACACATCTACACACACTAAAAGAAGGAGCACTCCCCCAAAAAAGAAAGAAAGAATGAGAGGGGGAGAGAGGGAGGGAGGAAAGAAGGAAAAAAGGAAGGAAGGAAGGAAGGAAGGAAGGAAGGAAGGAAGGAAGGAAGGAAGGAAGGAAGGAAGGAAGGAAAACAAGGGACCAAAGAATGGCTCACTGGGTCAAGTGCTTTTAATCAAATTTGAAGACCCAAAATCAGGTCCTCAGTCCTCACATAAAATGTCAGGTATGGCAATGCACATCCCCTGAACCAACGCTAAGAGATGGAGCAGGAACCCTGGTATCTGTTGACTCACTTATCCAACCAATTGAGGTAAGAGACTCTACCTCCAAAAGAAAAGCAACCGAGGAAGACCCGATGCCAACCTCTGACCCCACACGCACATGAACAGGCATGGGTATCTACACACATGGGCAAGTGCACAAGCATACACATACATGCCATATGTATAAAAGCACAAGCAATAAAACTGTCTTCCTCTTCAATATCTGCCTTGTATTTTGACTTGAGTCATGTAGCAGTATAAAAAACTCAGCTTCAAAATTATTTGAACAAATTTGTACTTCCCTAGCTCGTACCATGCTAATGTCACCAGTATTTGTTTATGCACAACACACAGATTTGCTCAACTAAGACAATATACAATGTAGGTTTATGCATCAGATTTTACGTTAAACTTAAAAGCTCTATATAAAACTGTTTAATGTCACAGGGCACCTTTACAATCTCTCATTCTTCATAGAACTTTTCTTAGGCAGGTGTGGTAGCACACGCCCATATTCCAACACTTGAGAAGATGGAACAGGAGAACTAAGGTGGAAGTAAGTCTCTACTCAGCCAGAGTCTGTCCCCATATGATCGCTGAGGAAGCTTTCATGGGCCAAGAACACTAATATTTTTACTCTGAATTCATAAAATCCACCCTAAAATAGAACTATCAACTGTCACACAGAGTTGGTTATACAAGTCTATAAAATGACAATGTGGCCAGGGAAGATGCTACATGCAATATGTGTGTACAATCTATATCTGCACAAAATCTCACACCAGTTCATACAAAGCTAAGTGGTTTTCTTTTTTACGGATTTAAAGTTCTAAAAGTTGTAGGGGGAAAACACCTATATGAATATTACCTATCACCTGAAGATACTACAGTTCTTCCAACATTACCATTGCTCAAATGTCTGATTCACTATTTCTAACTATTTTCTAAGTCAACTTATTAACTGAATTTGCAAAAGTAATTTTGTCTTTTCTTATAAAAATGGAATTATATTACGTTATCATCAACCAAATTAATCATGTTATTGAATAATTCAGAGCCAAAACTTAGGTTATATAAATATTGATAGCATAAAAAGACTTAAGAGAATTGGACATGGGGTGCCTAAAACCAATTTCAAATGAAGAGCTTGATGTTGTAGATTATTTTAAGATCTGTTACATTTGTTTACACTATGGAACTTTGTTTTAATGATACAAAGATGTGTTGCATTCTTTTATATTTCATTTGTTTAACTCTGTGAAGCTGTGATTCTTTGCCTGTCTAAAACATTTGATTGGTCTAATGGCTAAATGGCCAATAGCAAGGCAGAAAAATGGACAGGCAGGGTTGGCAGGCAGAGAGAATATATAGAAGGGGAAAAAGAAAGATAGAGATCTAGGAAAAGGTCCCTTTAGTGCTGTGATAGAGAGGTTGAATCCCTACTGATAGCTGTGGAGTGGCAATTACTGATTAGGACAATGGTTGCTTAGAGGGAAGCTACTGAATTTAATGAGAAACAAGAGCTCAAAGGCAAGCATTTACAGCTATGGCGTCATCACTACATGATCTTCTAGGATAACTCATTTATCAAGAACAGTACACGTATCTGCTTATTTGTGGTTTTCAATCTTTTCCTAGCATATTCATTAGTACATTAATTATTTCAACATTTCATTTGGGTTTATGGATCATATCAAACACCTCATTAATGTTCTTCAAAGTTAATGATTTTTTTTTTCTTTTGGGGACAGGATCTCATGTAACCTTGAACTTACAATGTAGCCTAGGGTGACCTTGAACTCCTATCTTCCTTCATCTACCTCCTGAATGTCAGAACTAAAATTCTGAACTACCCAAGCCTCCACTGGACAAGTCTATCTCACCTAACGGGATATTTAAAATCAGTGCACAACTACACTTCCTTACAAATATTACATAAATCATCCGTTTATTTTCCTGTAAGTACCTTCAAAATTGTAACTGCCATTGCAAAGTGGTAGTAAAAGTCACAGCACTAGTGTATTATATCCCAATAAAGTTGTTTTTAGAAATTTAAATCATGGAAACACAAAGTAGCCAAAAAATTTTCATTTAAAAATGTAAGCTATTCAGAATTAGGGGGAAAATAATTAAAAGATTAATCCAAAGCCCAGATCACCCCCAAACAGACCAACCAGCTAATTATCTATAGTCACTAAAACAGCTCCGATATCGTCTGTCTGTTAGCACAGTATCAAGGGGCCGCACCTGAACACTCTAACTGAAGGGACTTAGCAATCCCACTAGGGATATGGTGATCCATCATTCATAATGGAATTCTTAAACGCAGCACTCAACAAACACAAGACTCCTGCATTGCAGATGATGTGTGTTGGGGCAGGACTGCAGCGGCAGAAGCGGTAATGAAGGACATGAAGGGTGACAAGAGAACAGGCTACCTGATGGGACTTGCCCAGAACAAAGTCAGAAGACACAGGAGGGGAAGCCGGGAGGAGGGGTCCTGAGAAAAAGGGGCAGATAATCAGAAAACATGAAGCTGTATTATTTCAATTGTTCTTGTTTTCTCTGGTTCTTGTTTTGTTTTGTATTTGAATGACTGGCAGATTCCAAGGCCTACTGCATTCTAAAGACTGGGTACCAGCAGGCTACATTGTAGCTCTTCAATCTGTCTTTCTAGTTACATCATTATCAGTTCCGCATTACTACACAATTTCTTCACTGTCTCCTCTATCCACCATGACGTAATCTTCTACTCGGACCTCTTTAAAAATTTAAATAATAAAACAATTACTACTACTACTACTACTAATTATTATTATTATTATTATTATTATTATGTTTAGTTTTTTTGTTTTTTGAGACAGGGTTTCTCTGTCCCTGGATGTCCTAAGAACTCGCTCCATAGACCAGGCTATCCTCGAACTCACTGGCTCAAATAGAAAATTTTAAGTGTAAGAAACTTTTGAAGCAAATAAAAAAAAGCCTCACTTTTACTATGAGTGCCCTGAGACCTCCACAGGACCTAAAACTAAGAAGAAAAGTGAGATGTTCCTAGGAAAACCATGAGAACTGACGGCTCCTCCAGCTTCTGTCTATCGAGCAGATGTTTGGTCTTATCTTTTCCCCTTCTCTTCTCATAACACGTCTGTCTCCACGGAGTGTTCATAAAGGAACGAGGGGCTGAAGGTTAAAACTAAGTAAGGCTAATGAAGAAGTGCTGATATCAAGTGACGGAACGTGGCTTTCACTTCCTGACCTCTTGTAGTCATGAAACAATACACTGGAAGTCATGCATCGCACAGCATGTAACACTACTAAGAATCTTTAGTATCTAATACCCACCCAAACCTTTTAAGGGAAAAAAAAAAAAGAAGCAGAAAACCAAAGTGGAACACACCTCACACCCACACCGAAAGCAGTGTACTCTACCGAAACAGAAGGTCAGTGTGAGATCACGACATTTCCCTACAAGGTTTTGGGACAGACTGGCTTTCTTCAGTATTTAGTAACTATGCCCAAGGTTATTTTAGAAAATGATGTATCTCCTTCTTCCCCCAGACTGCAGTCTTTGCCCATGACTGTCTCCATGTTCACCTACCATGCACTAACACCATGCTGCATACAAAGACGCAGCATGGTCTGTTTATTCTCCAATAAACTTAAACGAGTAAAATGAGGATTGCTATCTGCATCAAACCCCTAAAATCCTTAACAGATGCAGTGCCCTTTAGTCCCAGAACTCAGGAGGCAGAGGCATGTGGATCTCTGAGTTCCAAGTTCCCAACAGGCAAGCCAGAGCTGTTGTTACACAGAGAAACTCTGTCTTGAAAACCAAGACACGCCCCCTCAAAAAAATACGTGCTTGAGAATATTAATATATCTAAAGATAAAGGATCTGTTAATTAGTGCAAGAATAGGAAGCAGAAAAAAATGCAAGAGGGGTAAGGGCTGTTGGAATTCTTTACCTAGGAGAGGAGCCGCAGTGTGCCTTGTAATCAATACAGTCGAAGTTCTCCCTATAGGCGAAAAAGAACTCAAGACTTCCATGCCCATCCCTAATGTTCTCTGATCAAATTCTAAACTACAAAGTAAAAAGCAACATTTGGATTATAATTTGACACCTATTTAAATCATAGGATAAACGGTCATACATGTTCCTATGGCACACATGCACGGTGCGTGTGTGTGTGTGTGTGTGTTAGTTATTCCCAACCCTCACATCTACAAGAATGTGTGCCTCTTATTCCCATACCTCACATGCACATCTGTGTGTATGTATGTGTGTGTATACACGTGTGTGTGTGTGTGTGTGTTACTCCTACCCCTCAGTCAGTGGAAGAAAAGAAGAGTCACTAAAGGAAAGATTGTTCTGAAAAGAATGTTGATGAAATCATATTCCATGTGTAGCATAGAAAACCAAAGGACAACTTCACACTATGGCTATTCTTTAAAGGTATTTATCCTGCAATGTATTTCGTGTTGCTTAATGTTAGGGTTATAGCTTCGACTGTTATGCATAAAACCTACAGTACCAAAATGTCATATATATCATAAAAACTGGTTCAATTTTACCTTCTGAGATAACTGAAATTTAGCAGGAGCGGCAGTACATACCGTGTAATACCAACACTCAGGAGGCAAAAACAGAAGGATCAGGAGAGCGAAGCCATCCTCAGTTACACAACAACTTTGTCTTCAGAATGAATCCCTGTGTCAGATCAAAACAAGACAGCCTTCAAATTTTGAGCTAAACTTTGCAAGACAAAGCAACTAGAATTCACACACCTGGGCAGGATATAGAACTTAAACATTAAAAAAAAAAAAAAAAAAAAAAAAACAGTTTAAGGGCTTTTCTTATTTTAATCAGTCAGCCTACAACTGCCTAAGGCAGTGAGTGGTTCTTAACCTTTTAATGTTGCAACCCTTTAATACAGTCCTCATGCTGTGGTGACCCCCACCATAAAATTGTTTGTGTTGCTACTTTGTAACTGTAATTGTACTATGAACCACAGTAATATCTGACATACAGGGTATCTGATATGCAACCCCTGTGAAAAAGGCTATCCTACCCTCTAAGGGGTCATGGCCCACAGGTTGAGAAACAGTAGCCTAAAGCCTTATGTAAAACCTTCAGTGAGTTATTCTACAAATATTAAGCAGACAAACACAGGCTGGCTCTTAAGATTTATAATGCTGGACTAAGCACACATCTGAGTAAGGGAACTCTTGTTCTATTGTTGGCCACCGCTCTGGGTTTGGTACCAAGCATTAAAAAAAAGATTTATATTACTGCCATAGCTCAGAAATACAATTTTATAATACTCTTTAAACATTTGGTGACCCTCTCATTATTGATCTATGTCATGCATAAATATATCTAAATCCATTTGTCTATCTGAGCCTCTCTCTCTCTCTCTCTCTCTCTCTCTCTCTCTCTCTCTCTCTCTCTCTTTCTCTCTCCCAGGCTCAAGTCATTCTCCCACCTCTATCTTCAGGTGACTGAGACTACAGGCACAACCCTGCTCCCAGTTTCTCATGGACACTCCTGCCTGCCACACATTTATACTCACTTACACAGACATGCCAACTGTCCCCTAGTTATGACTGGTTTATGATCACTAGTACTACTGCAAAGAACAAAGAACAGATCTAAGTCCGTGTGGCAATTTTTTAATAAAGGACATTTAATATGAAAAATCTGAGAGTTCCCATCTTGTTTCAGTCTTAGCACACTAGCTAGCAAGACCTAAGAAAGATGAGGGGACCTGAGTCTGCAGACATATGTTCTGTGTCCTTTCTGATGCCCTCACAGAGCCCAGCAGCGGCACCCTGCTGGGTCAAAGCAGCAGGAGATTCATGGCCCCAGGGTCCATCAAAGCCACTAGGAGCACCCCAGAAAACAAGCGGCCCTTACTGGCTACAATGACTGTGTACTCTAGGTATGGGTTTGCTGTACCTTAGGCACCAAGTAGGTAAGAAATAAGGACGCATAATTCATTCCTTTAAAGATACAAAGAAAGTTTAAGAGGAGCAATCTCTGAGAAATGAATTTAACTCTTGCACTAGCTACTATTGTAAATAAACTAATGACATTTAAATTTGGCTTGAGACCTGGCAGAACTTCTGAGATAAGAAACAAAGTCTCTGCTGTAAATTGTATTCAGAGTTAACACGCTCTGGGGCAAAACTGTTTCATCAACCAGTAACAATTCACAGAAACGTGTTTTATTCCAATCACCATTTTGAATGAGAGACCATTCTCAACTAGCACACTGTGCTTCTGGATGCAAACTGGGCAGGCTGGTAGAGGGAATCTCTCTGACCTGCTATGGGAAGCCTTGCACAGAGAACTGTGCCATTTTAGTTTGAGGGCATTCTTTATGCCCGTATATGATATCAATCAACAATTACACATGACTTTCTAATCCATGTATATATTACATAAATATAAGGACATGCCAAGACATACCTAGAACGGAAAAGTAACAATGTTCAATATGAACAAATTACAAAATTGGATGTGGGTCAGTGGAAGATGCTTGTCTTCCATGTGATAGGCCTCAGTTCAATCCCCAGTAAAAGGGAAAAATATATAACAACAAATCATGTATCTAAAAATATGAAGTTTTATGTTTTACCAATTTAAAAATTATTTTAAATCCTCTACAGAATATCCACAGGGAAGAAAGTTAATCCTCAAATTATGTCATGAGGTATCACTTTAAATTGGCTAATTACTGTTTTCATATGTAAACAGTTGTGAGGGGAGAAAAAAAAAACACATTCTCTCCAAATATAAATGTGACCACTTGGCCACCTAATTAAGAGTTGATGCCAAACAATAATGAAGTTTTGTCTAAAATAACTGGCACAAAGCCAAAAACAGACAAAGCAATTAAATAAGAATGGCCCAGCAGAATACTGAAAAAGCAATTATATTTAAATAGAAATAAATATAAATTTTATTAGCATGAATGAAAAGAAAATTAGACCTTTTGTTTTAAATATTCCCTTTAAGTCAGCAATGATCCAACACGGCTGCCCTTAAATTAAGTTACCTTTCACTTGCTCTCGGGTTTCTCTACCTGTGGCAGGTCTTAGGAATACAGCAGGAAGACTGGAGAGCAAGCTTTCGGCAAATACGTCATGACAGATTTAAACACTGTATTTACTTAAAACTTAACCGACCCAGTTATTTTAGGTTTGGATGTCATAAAACAATTTTTGGTTTTATCTCTGTTGGTGATTTTTTTTTCTTTTTGTTGATGGTGTGCTGTCTAAAAGACAAATTTTCTCAATAATGTTTTTTCCTCCTTTCCTTTTGAGGTATTTACAAAACCAAAAACAATTATTTCTGGGTACTTAATTCCACCCTCGAGGGCATGAAGTGTGTCTGTTATCATGCAGAACACTTTTAAACCTCAACGATAATTAAGAAACATCAAAGCAAACCCAGGCTATTTCACAAGGAACCAGCACCTACCGTCTTCTGGCTACCGAATGACATACTTCTTGTCCCCTGGAGTACCACCAAGAGTTTTCTTTTACCCAAACAATAGAATGTACGTTCTTAAGGTAGTCTTTACTCTTTTAGGGATCAGGTAAATCTGATATTTAAATGTAAACGCTAAAGGCAATGAAAGCAAGAACAGACACCTGGAGCTACATCAAACTTAAGAGCTCCTACACGGCAAAGGCAAAGGCAAAGGCAAAAAAAAAAAAAAAAAGGTATTAAGCAGAATGAACAATAACCCACAGAATAGGAAGAAAATATTTGGAGAGTCAATTTCTGATGTGACAGTAATATCCAAAATATATAAAGAACTCCTAAAACTCAAAACCAGAAAAACGGACAAAGTGGACTAAAGCCAAAAAGGGGTTAGTGTGCCTACGAAACCACCACCAGAGGACGGAAGGTGAAGGTGAAGGAAAGCCAAAAGCCAGGGCTGATGGCTCAAGTCTGTAATAACAGTTACTAGAGAAACTGAGGCAGAAGGACAGTAAATCCAAATAAGTTCAAGGCCAGTGCGGGCAACTTCCTAAGGTCTTGTCTCAAAACACAAATAGCTCAGCAGCAGAGTGCTTATCTAACATCTAACATGGGTGAGACCCTAGATTCAACCGTCAGCTCGAAGAGGGTTAAAAAGGTCCTGACTCCAGCCCCACACGGGGATGTGTCACATCATAGCTGCCAGTCATGGTTCTGCCGCTACCAGAAAAAGCAACAGCTGCTGGTGACAAGACGGAGAAATTAAAACACACGGACACCATTGGCAAGACCATAAAGTGGTACAAATACTATATATATATATCCATATATATATATATATATATGAATGACGTGGCGACTTCTCAAACTACAAAGGGCAGACTGCCTGAGGGTTGCCCTAGCAACCTCCATTCTAGTGTTAGCCAAAACACCCAAAACACAGGTGTAAATCCTCATGCTCTTGAGGGAGGCAATGGTTTGGGATTTGTTTCTTGTTTGGTTGGTTCTGTTTTATTTTTGATGCCAAAAGTGAGAAGGAGGAAAACATTATGTAAGTTGGACTTTATCAATATTTAAGATTTCTCATCTTACACTGACAGACAGTGCTAGGACCTCTTCTGAGGGTCAATGTTGCTCCTGGACTGAGTGGTTATCATTGAGCATGCAATAAAATCTTGTCTGGAAAAGAATTTTAAACCTCTTTCAAAAATTTTTAACACTTGTTTCAAAAGCCATCAAAAAAAAAAAGTCAAAAGGCAGCTCGCTGAACAGAGGGAAAGTATCAGGTAATCTTTAATCAGATAAAGGACTGCAACGAATCTCCGCTACCGAAAAGCAGCATAGGGCCAGAGAGTGGCTCAGCAGGTAAAGGTGCTTGCCCAGCCTGACAGGCTGCGTTCAGTCCCTGAAATCCACACGGTGGCAGAGAGAGGTGACATGCACTGTGGCACACATACCTCTCAACTCCTACCACAATGTGTAAGAGAGAGTTTTTTTTAAGATCACAAGAATTTTTTTTTAAAAGACAACCCAAATGGAAAACAGGCAAAGGAGACACGTGATCCAGCAATTCTTTTCATAGGTAATACCTCCAAGAGAAATAAAAACATGTCTGACAAAAATAAGTGTATGGGGGGGCTTATGACAAATGTTCTCAGCAGCATGACTCATAATATCAAGATGTCCATAAACTGATGAAGGAAAAAGAAACTGTATCCCTATAATGGGGTATTATTACTGTATATTTTAAATGGTGATTGCACAGTAAGGGAATTATCTCTCAATAAAGTATTTAAAATACTAAAGTAAACCATTATGATTCATATCATCCTATCCTATAAAACAAGCCATTGGAAAACAAAAACCCCTAGGCACTACCTAAGGGGTTCTTTGGCCAATAGTATGAGCAGGCAATGAAATAGCTGCCTTGCATAAAGAAGTGTATGCATGGAAATGCCACAACAAAATCCATTACATTGTGAGCTCGGTTTAAAATCCTGCTTTCCAAGACAGCCCCAGATACCGAATAGGTAGAGATGAAGCCACCAGAAGCAGTAATGTTCATTCCCATTCTCTGCCTTCTCACTGACCTGGAACTCACCAATGCGGCTAGGCTGGCTGGCCAGTTAACCTCACGATCTAGCTGCCTCTCTCTGCTTTCCCAGCCTGGAGAACACAAGTGCAAGCTACCCAGCCTGGCCTTTTGTAGGTGCTGGGGAGCAAGGTCAGGTCTTCCTGAGAAAGCCATAGGCACTCAACCAACCAAACTACGATCACAGCTGTTTTGAAGAGCAACTTCATTATGAAATTTCAAAAGGAATCTTTTTTCAATTCTAAACGCACAAGTGTTGGTCTTTGTTATTATCTGAAAATGACCTACACCCATTCCTTTTCCCCTCCAGATCACAGCAACAATGGACTCACATCTGTAAAACCCAGGTGACAGCTATGGCACAGAGAGCCACAGCACAGCAGAACACAGGAAGGTTCACGGGCTACATTATTTTATAGACTTAAAATAAGCACACACAGCTCTGCAAAACCTTTGAATCAGTTTGCAGTGTGTAAAAATTAAGAGCAATAGCCAACATAATCATCCACATATCTTATTCGGTCAATACAAGAAGGAGTTATAACATACCAACCATAACAGTCATCAGAAATAACACTTTTGTCCTCTGAGATTAAAGGAGAAAATAAGACTTTCCTTCCTGTCAAAGGTATTCAATTTTCCCCTCAAGTGAAGTTCAGATGACAACAATGTGACCGGCAAGCTCCACACAGGCAGATCTTGGCAACTCTCAACTCTGTCTATCTCCTTGGCCAGTTAAGCAAAATTCCTTCACTAACTGTGTGTCTTCGCAGTAACTCCTACAAAGCTCATTACTGCCTCTGTCAGCCTATTCCCCATGTTGCGCATTTATCCCTGGGATGCATATCAACATGTGGCACATGTCCTTGACATGCACAGAAGAGCTGCACCCCAGGACAGCAGCATGCACGACAATAGTCTCCACTCTTACTTCTTTGTGGTTGCTGGGATGTAACCGAGAAATCTAATAACTGTGACAGTGGGGCCTTTTGGGTTTTCCTTGCCTTTCCAGACAGTGAAGCTGCACAGACTCTAATGAAAGGTTAAATGAATAGGAATAGCTGACAAGACATACAATAAAGAAGGAGCTTGGTAATCCACAGACACTGAGCAGAGACTCTTGGCTCAAGCAGAGAAAGGACAGCACAGCGTCCAGTCACAATATTTAAAACAGCTTGCTATACACAGAGGCTTTGTGTCTGGGTACACGTCTGGCTTTGGGCTAAGAGGGAAAAAAAAATACTAAAAAGGAATTTCAGTATGGGGCACTTGGGCAAATGTAAGGTTATAATGAGAGAAAAATGTTTTGTGTGGGTTGTTACATCTTTGCGCTAAATACAAAAAGAGCAAGGACAGTGAACTTGAACCCCCAGTTCCAAGACAATACCGTACATAATGACAAGTCTTAAACACTGCACCCAGAAGGCAGGCTTGCTGTGACTCCCACTGTGAGATACACAGGCAGTGACTCAGTTGGCAGTTCCACATCCTGCCTTCCCTGCAGAAGGATCCCTGATCCCTGAGTTCTGGTCCTTAGCCCGCCTAATCGGTTACAATTCAACTGAAATTCGCAAGCACCTTGGACTCTGTAAAACTGCCTCGCGGTTGCTATAAAGAAGATGAATGTATCATGCTGGCAATTTGTAAAGTACAAAACAAACCTCTCCTAATTTCAAGGGGCTACAACTGCGGAAGGGCTTTTCCTAGAATTCTTCATTGCCAAACTTAGTTTTCGGCTGCCTCACCACACCTTCCAGGCTGTATTCCTTGAGGAACACATCTGAAATTAGTAGAGCAAAATAATCTAAATTACTATGAAAAGAAGCAAAAATGTTCCAGAATGTCGAGGAAATTGCAATAAGGAGGACAAAATTCACACTGTTATGTACATAAGTTTTTAAGAGAAAATGATACACTTCTGTTATGGCAAAAACTTTTAAAATGACATCTGTACTGCCGCTCTTATGAATATTCATGAGATAGAATATAGGCTCACAACAACTGGTAAAGGAAACTGAGAACGTGTTTTAAAACAAGAGAAGCTCTTTGAACGGCCAAATTAAATTATAGCTGAA
Organism: Alexandromys fortis; assembly: GCF_014885135.2. Classification (NCBI taxonomy): domain Eukaryota; kingdom Metazoa; phylum Chordata; class Mammalia; order Rodentia; family Cricetidae; genus Alexandromys; species Alexandromys fortis. Next base: position 5,085,342 of record NW_026067976.1, on the reverse strand, counting down.
CTTTTGAGTGTACTGAGGGTTCTAATAAGCAACAAATAAAGACTTTTATTGGCCAGCAACACAATGAGAGCTACTGTGCAAGAAGACTAATCTGGGCAGTTTATCTCCCTGGATGTAAGATTTACTTAAACAGTAAATAAATGTCCAATGTAATGCCCCTAAAAACTAGTATATAAATAATGAAAAGAAATCACGATCACTGATTATTTAATATAAGCATATCACAAATTTTACTGGTAGGACTGATAAACAAATATGAAATCAAATGCCAAATTGTGAAAACATTCAAGTCCTGCCATTTAAATGCAGCTTATTTACTGATTAATAATAGATCATATTTGCAAGTGATTTTTTGTTTATGTTTACAACATGAAGCCCTTCTTTTGAAGGAAGTTTCTTTCCAAAATATGTAGTTGTACACAGAGCTACTTCAAAACATCATCTATGGAGAGAAGTACCTTTCTTTTGTGAGCTAGAGTAAGGCAGTACGCGCCTCGGTGACTGGGTAGGAAGATGCTTTTAATAGGAGTTTGAAGGTGGGCCTGCCAACACGTGAATAACTCCTTCAGTTGACAAAGTGACACACTATACTTAAAATATCTTTGGTTGAATTTTTCCTAATTCATATCACTTAAAAAGTACAGTCCTAGAAAGCTTAGCTGACTCCTTAACTCCTTGCAAAGGGAATTCTGCTGTTGTCGCTACTATGTGTGTGCGTGTGTGCATGCGTGTGCATGTGTGTGTGCGCAAGTGTGCATGCATAAGTGTTTGTATATGTGTGTATCTCACCTCCAAGCCTAAACTCTAAGCCAATATTGTGAAACATTCTGACTTCCAGAGTACTTTCTGTAAACGTTAAGTATATCTAATAAAATCATGAGGCTCCCTCTAGCTCTGTGGAGAGCTTACTAACCAACTATACTATGTAACTCCTGACCAACAAGAGATGTTGCAGGGAAACTGCTGTTTTCAACTCTGTTTCTTGTCAGGATGCAGATGTTAAATGAGACCATCTGCACAGGAATTCAGAAAGCACCACTCCTTTATACATTCATTAAGTTAAGACTATTAATTGCTCCCAACCTAAGCTCTATGTACAAACACTCTAGAGTGAAACTGGCCTGTCTGAACTATGCTTGCATTCTCAATTTGGATTTACTCATCTTGTAAAAAATAAATTTCAGTCTCAAAAACCAACATGTGAACATTTCAAACAAATTCAACTTGCAATCTGGTCTCAATTTTAAAAGCCTACCTTTAAATTTTGAAAAATCTTGGAGCACAGAATAGCCCACTTTATTAACAGTGCATCTGCTGAATTTATGTAAAACAAAGATACTGATGGTAATTTGTAGAAAAAAAATCTTCATGCACCATAATATTTATATACAATGCTGGTAATGACTTTTTTATTGTTTAATCTTTTCAGCAATTCAGTATTGAATATTTGGAGGTTGTAGTTATTTAGAAGACTATAAATAATATAGTTGAAGTATGCCATTGATGTTTTGATCATCTTACAATAGTCATAAAAGCCACTACTCCACTGGCAGATCTCTCCAAACAAGTGAATATGAACATTGCTAAATCAAACGCTGCATGCTTGCTAAAGCCATCTTTCAAACGTTTGCAGAATATTTCAAATAGCGCTGAAGCTTAACTGCAAAATTTAAAGTAAGGGGAACCGCTAGCTTCAAGTCATCTTCTACTTTGGACTCCCTTAATACAGGAAATATTCCCAGGAACAACAAAAAGAACAGCTCCCTCTCCTCTCTCACCCCCACCCCCCCTTTTTTTGTGCCAGTGTCCAATTTCTTCTTTTCTGAACAGCTGTATTATCCAACTTAAGTTGCTCTGCTAATTTCAGTCCCTCAAGGACTAACTTGGAAGGCAAAAAAATACAAGAAAAGATCAATTTGCTGGGAAAGATCAAATGAGAAAACTGTGGGGACAGCACCAGGGCAGCTTGTGGAGAACTAAGCAGACCTGTTCTTCATTAACCGCCGCTCTCTAGGGACGTCACACGCTACCTGTCCATGGGCTTTATTGAACCGCCTAACCCGCCTCTCCGTTCCATTCTTCTGGGCCCAAGTGAATCATATCCTGCTGCTGACAAGTTAGCAGGGGACTGCGGCTGCAACATGAAAGTACTTTTCTTTCTTGTCTAAATCAGGCAGATTTTTGAAAAGACGACACAGCATTGACTCGTGACATGGCAAGATGAAACGAGAGGTCTGGGCCGGTCTTGGAGCTTCGCAGATAAAAGTAATCAAATGACACTCCTGGAATGCAAATTGGCATTCTTGACTGCGGCAATTGCACAACCATGAAACATCCCTGACAGCAAGCAAGATTAGGACAAAATGTTATGTAAAGCACTGAACTCAAAACTCTCACTTGGAAATTCAAACTGTAACACTTACATTTTAATACAGCAACAGTCAGCTCTGCTTTTGTCTGCTTCTTTTTGTAATCACATTTCCCCGCCTGACAGAGAACTTACATCTCAGGTAGAAGAAAAAAAATCAGGTATTACCAATACACTAGTGCTATTAATATTTTCTCGATGTTTATTTTAAAAATCCCATGAGGTTGATTTTTTTTTTACCCAAAGTGTTACATGCAAACACAATCCAACAATATTCTCGCTGGATTGGGGGTGGGGGCATTTCAGACATGCCTGCAAAGATCCCCTATACAAAGTTCAGACTCAGGTTGACTAGTCCTTCCCTCAGGTGAAGCTAGTCCTGTGCTTTGGCAAAGTGATCAGCAGTCTGGGTTTTAAATACACAGCTCTCCGAGAACAGAAAGAGTACCTACAACACAGAACTTCATTAAGACTGAACAAGTTTAAATGAAACGGCTACACATATGATAGAAGGCACAGAAGACTTTAAGGGTTCACAGGGGATTCTCACGTACTTGATTCCAAGGGGTAAAAGGAAGTCTTATCAAACTGCACAAGGCTCAGTACTAGAGGACACCTTCGGAACAGAAACACTTAGGGCCAGAAATAAATTCCACTTAGAGCATGCATCTGTACACAAAAACATCTAAAAGTGCAGGATACCGAACAGTGGAAGACAAATGCACTCAGCCACCGCTCAAAGTGACTCTGAGAGGGGAATAATCTGTAGATAAACAGCAATACTGGCCAGAAGAAGAAAAAGGTGTGCAACTGGCTTTTATAATGGTCCTTGTGTAAAATGCCGCTACAAGAAAATCTCCAGCTCTAAACAGATATATTTCTCATTTTGTTTTGATGCCTCACTTAAACACAGGCTCCAACAACTACAACTGTCCACGAAGCACATAAAAAATAATAAAACAGGCCACTTTCTGCCACTTTAATCCTGGGTACACAGGATTATTTTATGATGTCTTTTGTACATCAGTTTTACAACAGCTTGACTCTAGGGTAAATGGGAAGCATCATAAATCGCACGCTGCTTTCAAAACCTCTTTAATTTCTGCCAGCATTACTGTAACCGCAGTCATGGGTGCATTTTGTATGTGCGTGTGTCTACATTTGACAGTACCTTCTCCTTCATTTCAGTTGTGACTTTGATCTCTGAAACAAGAGATGTCACATCAGGGGGAAGGAAAAGGGGGGGAAAGTCAACCTGCTAGCACCCCCGTTTCTTATACATCCAATCTACATAGGGCCCACTGCAAATCAGAGCCTCCAAGTGGGGGTAACAACAGCGACACTGGGTGGTAGGGAACTCCAAGGAAAGGAGTGGTCAAGCCCCATTTCTAACAAATGACTTCCCCGAAAGCGGACATCGCAGCTCATCGCCGGTGAACTAATTGCCTGCTTCCTCGCTGCGGAGAAGTGGTCCCTTCGAGGGGCTGTGCAGGAGTCCTACTGCGCTGCGCCATCCCTTTTCCTCCACCATCTGCACCTACAAGTTTTCTGAAATCTTCGCCTCATCCCACGGGAGATTTTGTCTAGTTTTGTCTTGACCCCCGTCCCACTTTTTTTTTTTTAAAAATCTGCCCCCTTTCACGCGTCAAATCCCACGGTCCGGTCAGTGTGGAAGTGCAGTGGGCCGGCTGCTTCAGAACCGCACTTTGGGAAAGCACACACGTGTCTGTCTAGCGGGACTGGACTGGCGGCGTCCGCGTCCTCCGCAGCCGCGCGGGCCGGCATCGCTGCGGTCCCCACGCGGGCCGCACCCCGGGGACCCACGCCCAGCCTCCGCTCAGGCATTGCCCACGCCGGCCAAGTTGGGAAAGTTGTCGCGGCTCCGGGTCCTTCCGTGCATCCCGCGTCCCCGCGTCCCGCGCCCTCCCCGAGGGCTCCCGGTCCCCAGAGCCCACGACTGCCGGGCAGACACCTAAGACGCGGGAGCCCTCACCCGCGCCCGCCCGCCCGTAGCCGCCTCGAGAACTTGGGGCCAAGTTGGGGGTGAGGGGGTGGATTTGGGGAGCGTCGCCGGCTGCCCGCCTCCTCGCGCCGCGGCGCTAGAGGAGAACGCGGCCCGCCGCGGCCCCGGGGCGTCCCGCCCGGGTCAGTCCCTACCAAGTGCAGACGCAAGCGGGCGGAGAGGAGGTGGAAACTTCTTACCATCTCGGCATGCTGGTTGTCAAGTGCAGCCCCCGCCTCTTGGTCTCCTCTTAGCGGCCGCGCCTGGACCAGCCCCTCGGTCGCCTCTGCTCGCCCGCCGCTCGGCCTGCTCCCTCCCCCGCCCGGCCGCTCCGGGCCGCGCTCGCCGCCCGCGCCACTCCCCACCCGCCCGCCCGCGCGCGCCCTCGCCGCGGCCCCTCGGCGGCCGCTCAGGTGACTGATTTACACCCGCGCCCAGGGTCGCGCTCGCTCCCCCGAGCCGGGCCGGCGCTCTGAGTTGCCCCGCTCCTCCCCGGGCCGAAGGAGAAAAGAAAAAAAGGGAACGGACTGTCCGGGAGGGGGGCTGCTGGCGAGGCGGGGTGGGGGTGCGCGCGGCGGCGCGGGTGGCTGGGGGGGGGGGACCGGCGACCGCGCCAGCACAAGTTTCTGCTCTCTGCACAACTGTCCAGACTACAGTGTTTGCCGCCTGTTTGCTTGTTGTTCTCGAGCTTTCTAGGGGCTTCGTGGAAGATGTCTATTCCTCCCCCACCCCCACCTTGTTACCCCTCCACCCCCTTCCGTGGATGGAAAAACAACTTTGGCGCCCCCCGGGGTGTGCGGGCGTGGAAGTGGAGGTGGCCGCCAGCGCCCAGCTGTCAACAAGGGGGAAAAAATGCGAGTAGCGGGGAGGGGAGAGGGAAGGCTGCGAGCTGCCGAGCGGAGGGCGCGAACTTTAGTCCGACTGCAGGCGCAGCGCCCCGGTTCCCGGCTGTTCGGGTTTTCGGTCCGCTCGGCCCAGCTCCGTTAGCCCCGTGCGGTGCCGGGGACCAAGACTCGGGACCGCGACCCGCGGGGACACCCGGCAGAAAGTTGCGCACAGCTGGGGGCGAAAAGTTTCTGGGAGCGGCGTGTTTGGTGCCCGCGCAGACGGCGGCTTGCGGCCAGGGCTTCCGTCCCCTTCCTAGGTCTGGGCCTGGAGCTGCCGCGGGGCGGGGGAGAGAGAGGAAGGAGACTGCCACTCTAGCGGGCGCCCGCGGCTGGACACCAGTCACACGTGTGGGGGACACTCTGCCGACCCGAGTTGCCCTGCCTGGAGACACGGCCACAGGCAATAGGCTCGGTGCGCACCCGCCAGCAGCTGAAAGGGTAGCTCTTAAATGGAAGCAAAACACAAAGTCGGGCTGCGAGACCTGGGGGGGGGGGGGGGAGGCCTTAATCATATGCTCATCTTTCTAACGCACACAAGGTGCCAAAACCATCTCCGCTTCGTGCAGATTAATCATCGCTAGGGCAAACTTTTTGCTTATCAGTCTCGGGAGGAAGGCACAGGTTTCTAGCACGCTCTCTGAGCTCTAAGAAATCAGAGAATTTGCGAAGATTTGGTTGGCTGAACAACAGGCTTGATTACTGTTTCTTCCTGAAAAGAGAAAACCGTTCCTCCCTGTCCTTTCTCTCTTCCCCAAGCGGAGGGAGAGACTGCATAATTTCATTCAGAGGTCAGAATTAAATTCCTTCGAAAATATGTAGCCTTGGAATTAAGGAAGCTTTTTTCCTGTACAGTCATAAGTTTAATGTACATTTTCACAATAGTTAAGATTAACTTTTTTTTTTCAGGATCCATGCCCGACTAGATCCCAAATAGCAACAGCTGGCCTGAGAATGTAACTCAGCTTATTCACGTGGTAGACCCAGCTTTTTTTTTTTTTTTTTTAATAACAGGGCCACCAGCACCTGCAGTTCTGTGGTTCTGTGTACTGGTTGGATCTAATTCCTGACTCCTTCTAGGCCCATGCAAAGCAGAGTTCTATTCACTTCAGAATTTGTGGATTCTATGGGTCATTTTTGTATGGGACAATTTGTGTGGTAAATGCTTCTCACGTTATACAAAATACTGTAGTGTTTTGGGCACATGGTTCATCTCTAATTTTCCAATGAGAGACAGTTACTTTTCTCACTGGTATAAATTACAGGTTAGGCATCTACCCCTTATCCGCATATGTTTAAATACTTGTTATCAAAAGAGGCTCGTCTCTAAATGACTTGATGAAGATGTGGAGCCTATTCCCTAAACATAACTGTAACATCATTCTGTAGTTTGCAGAAACTGATTACACAAGGGATAATGATGACCAAATGTTCATACTGAGCAACCGAGGAGCATCCCAAGAATTTTCCAGAAACAAGCCAAGTTCTGGTGTGTTTTTCCTGCATCGTGAAAACATGAGAAAAGCTAGCTGCTAATTTCGGAGTCATTACCCATCCAAACCCATTCACACACTTACTGCTTTGGAGAAGTGGCAGGCCTGCTATTGCCAAACAATTGCATTCACACAGTGTGTTTCTGGCCGCACACCTACACTTGCAATGTTTGGAATCTTTTTCTGCATCAAGCGATGTGTAAGTTACATCTCCTGATCGGTTCCAGATCTACCTAAGGTAAGATGTGTCTGTTGAAGTCCCCCTCCTTTCTGGGCAGTCATGGCAAAGACCAAGAATTGGTTGGGCTGAAGAGCAGCCTTTTCTAAGAAGGTGGCAGATTTGATGGATGCCCTGGTCTCCTCCAGTGAGTTTGTGTGGCCATTGGTACAAGACCCCAGATCCTTTGTATCCTGCACGACCCTGATTTCCCTGACTCAACTTGCTTCCTTGTGTTTGTTCACTCTGTTGGATTCTACTCAAGTCTTGAGGCCTTTGTCTCTGTTTCTCTAACTTGCCAATCTGCTTTCTGAGCTTAGACTTTAGTGGCTCTTGTCTTCGCTTGAAGTCTTAACCCGGTCCGGGGTCCCTTCTTTCCAATCCCACCTCATCTCCAGTTTTACTTCTGGAGAGTCGAAGTTCTTTACCCATCATCCAAAATCCTCCTCCCTCTCTTTCTACCTTTACTTTTCCTCTTGTGTGTCTGTAATCATCTAAGTTGTGTTTTTCAGTCCATGCACTTACTACTTTTCTTCAGCTAAAGTAAAAGCTTCTTCAGGGCAAGGGAGGATCAAGGAATGTCAGAATTACACTACATTGATCTGATCACCACCGTGCCAAACAAGTTTGCTACAGGAATATAGGGAAAGAGTCCTTTAAGAGGGGATAGGAAACACTATTTCACCCTTCACCAGGGATCCCCAAAGAATATTCTGAGGACCTCCCAACAGGTCCCAAGGTCCTTCTAAAAGGGCCATGAGGTCAAAACTTGTTTTATTTCAGTGACAAGAGGTTGTTTACCTTTCCTATTCCCCTCTGTGAATTGTTGAAAGCCAGTGTGACATACAATGTCACATCAGTCTGATGTGAGGCGGACGGGAGCATCTGCCTACCTGTTAGTCCATCGGCTGCCCCAGGAGCGGAAATCAGTGCCATTCATTCCTAGATTTTTATGTGCACTTGTTTGTTTCCTTTGCTGCTATAAAAATTACAAAAAACCAATTTAATATAATTCTGGGTGTCTGAAGGAAGGTAAAAAATAAACATTTCAAAAGCTAAAATGAAGGTACTTGTATTCCCTTCTGGGGCCCTTGGGAGAATCTGTTCATCCTTTTACACCTTTGAGAGGCCACGCCTTGGCTCTGAGCCCTTTTTCCCCCTGAGGCTGCACTGCTCATAGACTTCTTCCTTTCTCTGCCTGCTGCTTGCTGATTGTAACTACCCTTATGATTCCTCTACATCATATGGTGAGACAATCCAGGAGAACCTATCTATGTCAAGATCTTAAGACTATAGATTATCATTATTAATTCTTCCCAATATAGAATAATAACAGCAAATAGTGTATTATTTTAAACAAATTGATAACTTTTAAAAACATCAGAACTTAAATTTCTAATAAATACTAATAGCTGTTGTGCAAATAAATAAAAGCATTTTTTAGTTTTCCAAAACAATGAAAACTTAAAAAAAGAAAAGGTTAGGGGTCATAAAACTGAGCAGTGGGACAATGCCTGGCCCCCATTATTGTGTTTCAGATTAAATTGGTTGCCCTGTGTATCCTGGCTATGACGGCTCGTTCTCTTTCCCTCTGCCGTGACTGCCTTAGAGCTGAATATCCTACTTGTTTCTAGCATGAGGGAAAGTCACTGAAGACTCCTTGTAAAGATTACTTTGGTGAGGATTATTTTACTCACGAAATCTCAGAGTGGTAGAAAATAAATGATCATTTCTGTGATCTGGATGTTAGCATGAGAGAATATGGTACCCCAAACAATCCTCACCCGCCTTGTGACCAGAGGAAACCTCTGTTCCAGGGGAGATAAATGGAGTGGGAACATGAAGAATGCTAAGCAAGCTTTTCCTCAGTGTGCTGGGGATGGAGCCCAGGGCAGCATACCTGCCTGCCTGTCTGCATCACCCAGCTCCATCCATCCCCCAAACCTACACCCCCGATTGCTCAGATGTCCTTTTGTGGATATAATTCATCCTGTCATGTTTCTGTTACTTGCTGCTTTAAGTTTCCTAATGTTATTGGGGGGGGGGGGGCTAGGGGACGACATGTTTGAAATTTCCATGTAGGAATTCCCTCGTACCATTTCCCATGAAATTTAGATATCGTCCCTAAATTCTGAGAACTCAGTAAACGAGGGAAAGTGTTATAATTCTCCTGTGACAATGAAGACTGTAAACAGAGGGATACAGTTAGAAGGAACCCAAAGAAGGACGGCGACACGGGGATTTGAAAGAGCTAAAGGTGACATTTGCAGGGAGGACAGTCGTCTGGTCAGTTTGTCTGTGTTTGTGAGCACGTTGTAAGTTTATGTTCCTGGCCATGTCAGCAGCTACCAATGAGTCATCCTTGCAAATTAATAGAAGGCTATTTGCATAATATGTTCTTTTCATTATGAATTGTATTCAAAGAAATAACATGTTTTGGGGAAAAAGAAGTCTTTATGTTGGCAATTTCAACCCTTGAGTTTTGTAATGTCGACAACCTTGAAGGAGGCCTTCTGCATTCATAAGGGACTACAAGTCTTTTCAAGTACAAATTGTTGAGAAAATTTTAACTTTAGAAAAAGCGATTCAATGTCAAATCCGGATTCATAGCAGGTAAAATATTTTCATCCTTAAAAAAGATGGATGTATACGCAGCTGCATGTACAATAGCATTGAGCTGTTGCACCTTCAGAGTCACGCTTAGTAATGTGGCCAGTGCCAGCAGAAAATTAAAAACCTGTGTTAAAAACCAAGGTGGAAAATATCAAGTAAATTAATATTGTCTACATTTAAACTTTTCATTCTAACAATTATAACTTGGATATTAAATATTGAAATTTGTTTTCAATTAATTTGTTTTCTGGGTGTGTATTTTTAAATTGTTTTTCGTGGTGGATGTGATTGTAGTTTTTTTCTGGGAAAAAAAGGCTTTTGTGAAGACTGAGAAAACAGAGCAAAGCACATAAAGAGGAAGACCCACTTTAAAGCAGATGGCCTGATAGCGGAAGCCAGGGTCTCTCCTCATCAGGGCCTTTGAAGGGTCTTCCACCCCCAGTTAGTGTTGATCAAAGATAGCCTGATGGTTTATAGTTCTGGTGTCAGCAATCCTGGTCTGGACTTGAACTTGTCGGGTGGGCTCCTAGGGTTTGAAGCTACCCAGTCCCCCTCCCCCACTTAGGTCAGGATGGTGAGAGAACTCCAGCCATCTTTGGAGTTCTCCATCTTTATAATCTAGTCATGACCCCTCACCTCCCTGTGTCTGCCTATCGGGTAATCTATCTAAGCTCCAGTCACCCATTCCTGACTCTCAGAGGTCCCACTAGCTGCTGTTTGGGGTGGGGACATGGACCATTTTAACTGCTTTTGAGCCAGCCAAAGGGGTCATGTAAAAGTGGCAGGAGCTGACTGCCTCGGAGGAGGGTTCATCTAAGAGGCCACGATTAAACGTAGCAGAAAATAAGACAGCCCCGTGATGACCGCATGCATCCGTGGAGCATGCTCTGTGAAGGAGTAGCCTCTGCCACATAGAACGAGTGAGACTTTCAATATTACTGGGAGTGTTTGCCCTTATTAGAGGAGGGACAAGAAAAAAAAAATCCCAAGAGACGGATGACTTCACGGCCACCACTGTCCACTACAAAATGTCCACCGTGGAGAAAGCTGACGATTTGTCTCAAGAGTCCAAGACCACTCTGCACTGGCCAGAGTAAGTTCAAAAGCCTTCCATAGAATCCACTCAGTACAGTGTGGCGGCAACATTCGGAGACAAAGATAATGAGGAAAATTCCTCAGCGTTATGGTTAACCTAAGTCCTGATGAGTGTGGTGAATCCTAACCGTGCAGCTGGCTGGACCCTGTACCAGAGCCCTGTAGACGGACAGGGCCAGAGAAATGGTCTTCCCTAGCTAAACTGACATAAATTGTGTTTTACATATCAAAGTGTAACTGCGCAATTAGCTGTTCGTTTGTACTGCCTGTGCCCGCTTGCTTTCCACATGCTATGCTCACTGTACGGTCTTACAGAACGAGGCCCTCTCTGGAGGTGTCCAGCGGTCACCTTCCTGCCCTTTACAACAACAAGTCAAGATAAAAAAAAAAATTATGAATTACCCCGTCTCAAGTATTCCAGTCCAGCCACAGTAAACAAACTGAGAAACTTTACGAGTCTCCATTTAGGATTATAATCACCCATTGTTTTTAAGACCTGAGTAAAGCAGCCCCAAAATACAAAATAATCTATGATTTGGGGGAATTCTCAAGACTTTTAATTGTGCATTTGAAATCCAAAGATAAACGTCTGCCAGAGCTTGACAAAGTTAGATCTGTGATTTTTTTTATTTCAAAATAACTTAATATTTTCCTCCTGTAACTTTATCCTTTGGGGCCAGCAGTGGAGCTCAGGGCCTCACACATGCTGCCCCGAACATCACTTCCAGCCTCCTTGTCTAAAGGAATAAGCTGCTTTGATGTAGTTAGCTCTGAGTCACCTTGTAGCTAAATGCCGTCATACTGTGCCCAGTCCCGTTCTCTTTGGTGCTGGTGTGTTTGATACTGCTCATTGCCTCTGTTGGTTCTTTTCTGCTTCCTATGCTAGCCCCCTCCTTTCCTTCGCCACAACCTTTCCCCAGCTTGGGCTCGCTTTCTCTGCTCGCATGTTTGAACAGTCTGATGGGGAGTCTCTTAGTTGTCTCTTTTTCATTTGGTCTTCACTGGTGCTGGGCCATTCTCTCGGCAACCTAAATCCCTGTTTGTTTCCCCCAGCTGTATACTTTAGCTAATGTTGTCAATGTGTGCCTTGCTCACTGACTACTCAACACAGCTTGGCTTATCTCGTTTGTGTCCTAACACTCCAAGCCTCACTGACTCCTCCACGTGTGCCTTTTTCTACTTCCCCTGTTCTATCTCTAGCGTTCTGCCATTTGCGCAAAGACAGACCTTGTGCTCAAGTTTGACTCTTCTTACTAATGAATATTTTAAAAATCATTTTAACGAGCAGATAATCCCTTCCCTTCTGCAGTTTTTTGATTCTGACTCCATTCAGAGCTTCCTCTCTCACGTGATATCTGTACTAACTTGCCAAAACTTACTTCCAAGGTTAAGTGAAGTCACTTAAAAAAGTGGGAGGACATAGCTATGTTAAGAGTTCTATTAGTGACATTTACTAAGTACCTACTGTGTAGCAAATTCTTATCATTTTCTTTACATTGTTGAGTCTTTGTAACAAATTATAGAATTAGACATCACTGTATGTATTGTATGGATAAGAAAGGCTCTAAAATTCAAATACTTTTCTTTAAGGACATTTGAGCATGTATATGTTGAAACAAATCTCATTCCCAAGTCCACCTTCCAGCTTGGGAATCCACTTGCCTTTCAGGGATTTTCGCCAGATTCTCAATCTTTCTGAGCCTTCCTTTTTCTCTTGATTCGTTCTCCATCCCCTGAGCCTTCAGTACTTAAAACTCCGAGTCAATAATTTGTCGTATAAGCTAACACTTAAAGATTTGTGGTTATTTTATGTTAATGGCGAAAAAGTAACCGTTTGAAGGCAGATAGCCCATGGATTGCATATTTTCTCTATCCCCACAAATTTTGTGTGTATGGCAAGAGACACAGAAACATAAAAGGGGCTCAGTGAAATACGCAGTGAACACAAAGGTGAGTTCTTAGGGATAAAATAATTTTCCATAGCAAACATATGTCTGCAGGAATTAAAATCCCCTCACTGCAGATTCTAAGAACATGTGATCATGGTAGCTTTGACTCTGATTAGACATGGTCTCCTAGATTAGTGGGTTTTTTTTTCCAGCTATTTTTTACTTTAAATTGCTTGTTGTTCTAATGCATTAACTTATAATTTAAAGCACAGCATGTCTAGCGTTCAGGCAAAAAGCAACTGTTAAAGTTCTGTTTCTTCAGAGTACAATATAATTGTATCAAAGAGAGACCCCCTAACGTATTTGTTTTTGAATCTCCTGTGTTGTTTCGGGGCCACTAAATTAGAATCTAACCTACCAAGTACATTTTTAAACTCCTTACTTTGAAAGTGTACTTGGTAGTTTAGATTCTAAAGGTCTCACCCTTAGGCTTAAGCACCCTGAGATGCTCCATGTAATTATGATTTGCTTGCAGAAGCAAAGGCACTCATTATTTTGCTGGTGAGCGCTATTCAGTGTAAGGGGTCTAAAAAGCTGCAGGATAGGGAGACTGGAGAAGATGACTCGATGGTTAGAGGAGCACTTGCTGCTTTTCCCAGGACCCCGGTTTCCAGCTCCTGGGACGTAGCACCCTCTTCTGTTTCCTGCATGCTCCTGCACTCACGTGTGCTTGCACATGCAGAGGTACATAAATAAAAATAAAATCTTTAATGAATCAAAGGCTGAAAGAGTCTTTATTGTGTTTGCATTGAGGGGGAAAAAGATCTCACAAGAAGTAATCTTCAAATGGATGAAGAAAGGATGGAATATATACATATTAGAGGACTACTCAGCAGTAAAAAAACAAGGACTTCTTGAAGTTTGCAGGCAAATGGATGGAAGTAGAAAACACCATCCTGAGTGAGGTAAGCCAGACCCAAAAAGAGGAACATGGGATGCACTCACTCATATTTGGTTTCTAGCCATAAATAAAGGACATTGAGCCTATAATTCGGGTTCTTAGAGAAGCTAAATAAGAAGGAGAACCCAAAGAAAATCATATAGGCATCCTCCTGAATATTAACCATCATCAGGCGATGAAAGGAGACAGAGACCCACAATGGAGCACCGGTCTGAAATCTCAAGGTCCAAATCAGGAGCAGAAGGAGAGAGAGCACAAGCAAGGAACTCAGGACCGCGAGGGGTGCACCCACACACTGAGACAATGGGGATGTTCTATCGGGAACTCACCAAGGCCAGCTGGCCTGGGTCTGAAAAAGCCTGGGTTAAAACCGGTCTCGCTGAACATAGCGGACAATGAGGACTACTGAGACCTCAAGAACAATGGCAATGGGTTTTTGATCCTACTGCACCTATTGGTTTTGTGGGAGCCTAGGCAGTTTGGATGCTCACCTTACTAGACCTGGATGGAGGTGGGTGGTCCTTGGACTTCCCACAGGGCAAGGAACCCTGATTGCTCTTTGGGCTGACGAGGGAGGGGGACTTGATTGGGGGAGGGGGAGGGAAATGGGAGGCGGCGGTGGGGAAGAGACAGAAATCTTTAATAAATAAATAAATAAATAAATAAATAAATAAATAAATAAATAGAAGTAATCTTCACAAGCTCATCATCAACAAGTTAGATATTGCTAAGTCAGGATGCTGCAGGGTGTTGGGTATAACACGACTAAGGGCTAGGTTTATGACACAGTCCTGGGGACAATCCCATTTAATTCAGACTGAGCTACTGGATCATGGGGTGACCAAAAAAAAAAAAAAAATAGGAGCTAATGCAAAACAAATACCTACAAAGTACTTGGCTCAAATGACCTCACTTTTTATTCTCAACAACCCCGTAAAATAATTTATACATTTGAATGAAGGAATTAGAGCTCAGAGAACATAAGTAGCTTTTCCAAAGACCACAGAGCACAAACAGATAAGCTAAGGTTGTACCACAAGCTGCCAATTCCTATATAAATGCTTTGTCTACTGTGGGGCGACAAACAAGTTAGACATATGGTCTCATGCTGTCTGACTCATGTCACTACGGGCTTTGGGGAAGCTCGGATCACTTAGTTATGGGCATGAACATATACCCCCAGCCAGCTAATAACAGTTGCTTGGCTCTTTATCTGCTCTCCACATATTAAGTACACTGTGTGGTTTCCTGAGTGTATTTCTATATAATGATGTCCTTTTCGCTTTTTAATTCCTAGATTTATAAGAGACAAACCCTGCATTTATCTACATCTAAGACGTAGGATAAAATGTTCCCCTCCCATCAAACATTGACAGTTTTATTTTATTTTATTTTGAAAAGTGCTTTTTGGCATACCCAGGCAAAAGCAATCTGGAGGCTTGTGCGATTGCTGTTCACACTTGGTAATGAGTAGAATCTGTTGGCTTTCGGGGGAGTCAGGAGGGAGTCATTGGTTTACTAGAGATGTGGCTGAAAGCACCAAGCCAGCTCATCAGCGCTCTTGATCTCGTGCCCTTCCTCTGGCAAACCATGTGTCGGATGTGGTAGGAAAAAGAATCTCCCTTTCAGCAGCAGAATGTGTGCAAGCTACACCCTGAATTATCCCATGATGACCTTGCAAATGCAACACATGCCCTTGTGACCACAAGACCCGACGACTGTAAGTTCCTCTGCTTTTTTTCATCACAGCTCCAGCAGGCATCACTGGCTGGGCTCTCCTGCAGCCAGCTATAGTGGCTCCCTGACACCCAGGACACCTGCCCTCCCTCCTCCACTGCATATGTATAAAAGATTGCTCGGTAGGACACTCGCCCCACTGGTTATGCAAACTCTGAGTTCATCCTCCCTGAATGAACTGTGAGGCCTGGCTAATGTGTTCTGTGAAGTTAGTGAACATTTTGGAGGCATTATCTAATGCATTTGCTGAAGTCATTCCAAGGCTCATGATTAGGCAACTTCTTAGGGCAATGCATGTGCTGAAGAGGATCCCCTCACCGTGATGTCATCAATGGTTGTTTTTTATTTGTGCATACACGGTTCTTGCTTGCTAGACCTGGGACACTGCTCTAAGTACTGGTGATAAAACCATGGTTAAGGCATGCCTTCTCCTAGCTTAACATTTAGCGGAGACAACAGGCAAGGAAGAAGTTAACGAGTTAAGAGTTTAGATGGAGATAAATGGTTTAATGAAAATAAAACAAGAGTCTCTGAATTCTGGTGACCAGGGCTGTTGGTGTCATATAACCCTGGGGTGAGCCGTTCTAGTCACATGTGTTCAGAGGACAGCTTCTCCAACTACAGACCTCCATTGGATTGGCATTACATTGGAACCTTGGGCGCATCCTTCTAAGCCGTATCTGGAGGTCAGGTTTCCAGTCACTGAAAATCTCCAGTTCTAGTTCCTTCGTCACCACTCTTCACTGTCTCTTTAAACACTGTGTGGAGGCTTCTAATTCTCTCTGTCTGCCTTTCTGCCTGCCTGTCTGCCTGCCTATCTGTCTCTCTCTCTCTCCTCTCTCTCTCCTCTCTCTCTCCTTTCTCTCTCTCTCTCTCTCTCTCTCTCTCTCTCTCTCTCTCTCTCTCTCTCTCTCTCAA
>NW_026067976.1:5049081-5066886 GCF_014885135.2 Alexandromys fortis | reverse complement strand
CCCACAAACTATTCCATAATATATAATTTATTCTTAAGCCGCTGTCATGTTACGATGGTTTTTATTTTCTGTTGGAAACGTTGTAAGTATGAAGAGGAGTTGATCTAAGAAATGTCTTGGAATAAACTAAAACTTTAACTCTTTTGCATTTTTGTTTGGTGGTAAAAAATTAAAAAGATCTGTTCTGTTACGATGAATGCACCAGTGTTTGTTCTCACTTTCAATCTTATTCATGGCTTTGTCAATAATACTACAATTTCAATTTTGAACAATATTGTAACACCCAGATTTATTTTAAAAAAAACTTAGGTTACAAAGAGGGAAGGAAGGACACTGGCCTCGTACCCAGAGCACACGCAAGACCCTGGATTTAATCCCCCTCCACACACTGCAAATAAGACAATTAAGAGGGAAGGGAGACACACTGACATAGTCGTCTCTGAATCCTTTCTAAGATGGAACATTCTGGCATTGCATACATGAATGCATACACACATAAATGCAGTCATACTCACAGACACAGACAGATGATATCTTTAACATTTTTCCCCTCATTGTTATGAACTGCCCATCACAAGGGCTGTTCATCTCTCTGCCAGGTATACCCTGGAGCTCCATTACAGCACTGCTGGTGAGCTCTGGGAACATCTTCCATGTGCTTTCTGTTAAATAATATGTCAGAATATCAAGAGGGCTGAGTTATAATGCTCAGTGCTGGAATGCTGACTCTCCAGCTACGTGTGCCTCCCAGCTACAATTTCATGTTTTCTGAAAGACTAATCCAGGCATTACATTATTGTCAGTGCCTCCCCAAATATTCCTTGCCAATTATTCTGCTTGTTTTCAAAGGTCCTCTTAGTACAGGTATTTCCTGTTTTATTTCAAAATTAATGATAAATGAAAGGCTTTTGAAGGTTTAGAGAGTGAACTGTCGTCCAAGAAATTTTTTTCTTTTATTGGATAGGCATTGCCTAAAGTGTTCCAACAGTTTTCTCCTCTCAAACTGAAAAGGTAGTTATTTTTTTCCATAGTCATACGTTCTTGAGGACTTAAAAATATATTTTGAGAAGTTCATTTGTAGAATATGCTTTCAAAATGGAAGCATCAAATCTTCTTTGCAGTGAATAAGTCTCACTATTTTATTTTTGTTTTAACTCTGAAGCGCTGTCTTTTAAAAGCTACCATCCTAGCGCTTAATCATTTGGTATGGGATAGTTCTTTCATTCTTCCTAATTGTCATGAAAACTTGAACAAGGAGAAAGCTGCTTGAACTAGCAAATACCCGGCAGAGGCAGGAGCAGTCCATTTTTGTAGGGTCAACATTGCTGGACAGTTGTGAGAACATATCAGTTTCCTTTGTCTTCCCTTAAGAGATAGTAGTGCTTCAGGAACTTACGAGACCAACTAGACAGCTGACCTTCAAGAGCAAAGCCTGGGGTCCTTTAAAGTATGGTTTTAAAATTTATCTTTAGGAAAAACAAAAACAAAACACACACGTACTTGGAGTATAACAATTAACTGTTTTATTTGTTGGGGCAAAGAATCACAAGAAAGGATTTCTCCTTGCACCTA
Organism: Alexandromys fortis; assembly: GCF_014885135.2. Taxonomy (NCBI): domain Eukaryota; kingdom Metazoa; phylum Chordata; class Mammalia; order Rodentia; family Cricetidae; genus Alexandromys; species Alexandromys fortis. The sequence goes on along the minus strand of NW_026067976.1, from coordinate 5,065,314 downwards.
ATCATAGTCTACCTCACCCCTGAGACAGACCATTGAACTCCCTTCCCTTCCATGGCCCTGTGGCCAGCTAGTGCCCTCTCTGACTCACTTTCGTGGTGGTGCGATCAAGACTGGGAAGTGTTCTGGCCGTGGGTGAGAGTGATGGGTCCTATTTGCCTGCAAACCTGGGCAGAGAACCAGAGAATCACACCTGGTGCTCTGTTCCTTTCCAAACAATATGAAAGCAGGGCACGCTGAACTCTAGCTCCCTACCACAGCCAAGGCTGCCTGGCGCGCCACGCATCTTTGTTCTGTTCTGAAAGATCACGGTGACCCGGGACCATACCTTAACCTACTGCAGAGTCTCTTTCCCTCTGGGCCATTGCCATTGCCTCTAAAACTGCAGAAGCTAAGTAATGCATTAGAATCTGAAAAAAACAAAAAAACAAAAACCCAAATCCCTGCACGATCTCTCTCTCTCTCTCTCTCTCTCTCTCTCTCTCTCTCTCTCTCTCTCTCTCTCTCTCTCTCTCTCTCTCCTCCCTCTCTCCTCTCTCTCTCCTCTCTCTCTCTCTCTCTCTCTCTCTCTCTCTCTCTCTCTCTCTCTCTCTCTCTCTCTCAAGATTATACTAAGAGTAAGAAATGAACACGAAGAACTAGATATTGCCATAAATGCCAAGAGGCTTGACATTTAAAATAAATATCCTCAAACCCAGTTAAGTGTTCGCTAGCCACATGCTTTCTCAACTGCATTCAGAATGTTCACTTAGCCTTCCAGGAAGTCATTGGCCTTTACCCTGCCTCTCTGGTCCTCTGAAGCCTCCCCATGTGCCTTCATCCTCCTGGAGCTAATGGGCATCCTTTCCAAGGAACACTGTGTGGCCTCAGCAGCAAAAAAGCAACATACCTGTGGTTTGGTACAGAGTGAACTGGGCCAGGAATCTGGGGAGCCAGCCCTTATTCCCATCATTGCCAGTCACTCTGGGATCCTGAGCTAATCAAATCCTCTCTGTGCTTTAATTTATACCCATGCAAAATGGAAAACATAATACCGTAATAGTGCTCTGAACATGCGCAGCCAAATAAGATGGGAACAGAATGTTTGGCGTATTTGATTTGCTCCAAACTCGAAGACATGACCTGGAAATCTCTGGCCACAGACATTAGGAACTCTTTAGAGAATCTAATAGAAAATAGGATAAAGAAAAGTTAAGCCCTAAACTTTTTTGGAAATTAGCATTTAGATGTGACCATTACTCCTGCTTTGGGGAACGTATGATGACAAGAATATCAAGATTAATCAAAGGCTAAGTTGCATAAATATGCACGCAGGAAAGGTTACTACCCACTTATTTTTGTTCATAATCTCATATTAATATTTAACAATCTGCTGTCACTTAAACTCTCTCTTAACTAACCTAACCTCACAGGGAAAGGTTTCGCTTTAATGAATTCTGATTTTAGAGCCAGGCCTGGTGGTGCATACATGGGATCCCACAAATCCGGGAGGTGGTGGAAAGAGGATAGCAAACCCAAGGCTAGAGTGAGCTCTATAGTGAGTCTCTCGCAAACACATCAAACCCAGAAGCCCTGACTTAACTGGATCATTTCATCCCTCACTAAGGGAAAATTCTAATGCTATAATATGGTTGTTTATATGACAAGAGATGTGTCATCAAAAGACCCAAACAAGTATTTATAGTAAATGAGACATTCTTTTGCTTGGGGAATAAGTAGAGGGACCTGAAAAGATGACAGTAAGTGAGATGCTGATTCTGGAGAAAGGAAAATGAAGGTGTACAGGAAGCAAGAAGTATTTGTATTAGAGGGAGGACTGGAAGTTCATGGAAAGAGCAGTTTTATCTAAACGTGCATCACAGAATTAACTTGTAAAGCTGATAAAAACACAAATTTCTGGGAACCTTCCCAAAACTTTAGAAGTAAGAATTTTCAAAGGTAGAAATTTAGATTTTGATACCTTTTAAATTTTAAAAAAATAATTTCAGTTTCATAAATGATTTATGCAAACAGGCTTGGGTTGTGCTGCAGAAAGATTTGTAGGACGTTGCAGAAACTTTCTGTACTACTTAAGTCTTGTGCCAACTTGACACAAGCTAGAGTCATCAGAGAGGAAGGATCCTCAACTGAGAAAACACCTCTGTAAGATCTGGCTGCAAGCAAACATTAGGTGGAGTGGGGAATCCTGTGGACCTAGGAAGGATGTAGAGGCCAGAGGAGTCAAAGATACACAAAAAAATGGTGCACAGAATCAGCTAACCAGGGCTTAAAGAGGCTCACAGAGACTGAACTGACAAGAGAGCCTGTGTAGGTTTGATCTAGGTCCTCTGCATATATGTCATGGTTGTATACGTTAGTGTTCTTGTGGGAGTGGAGTGGGGGCTATATCTGAAACTTTTGTCTTCTTTTGGGACCCTTTTCCTCCTACTCGGTTGACTTATCCAGCCATAAGATGTGGGCTGTGCCAAGTCTTATTATAACTTGATATGCCATATTTGGCTGATATCCCTGGGACGGCTGTCCTTTTCTGAAGGGAAAGGAGGGGGAGGAGATCTGGGAGGAAGGGGAAGTGGAGAGGAGGAATTGGAAGGAGAGGAGGGAGAGGAAACTGCACTGGGATGTAATATATGAAAGAAGGATGAATAAAAAAAGGAAAAAATAAAGAAAGGTTGAGAAAATCTGACTGCAAGGCAGTTTCTTAATTAGTGATCAATGAGGAAGGGCCCAGCCCATGTGGGTGGTTCCATCCCTGGGCTGGCGGTCCTGGGTTCTATAAGAAAGCAGGCTGAACAAGCCATGGGGAGCAAACCAGTAAGAAGCACCCATCCATGGCATCTGTGTGAGCTCCTGCCTCCACGTTCCTGCCCTGTCTGGGTTCCTGCCCTCACTGCCTTTGATGATGTACTGTTATATAGAACTGTGAGTAAAACAAAGCTTTTTTGGCCATGGCGTTTCATCACATCAGTAGAAACCCTGACTTTCCGTATTTGAGCGTGCTACAGAGTAACAGTGTGCAGGTTTTAGTTTTAAAACTTATTTAGTGCATTTTTATCATAGGTGTACACATCCCAAGCAGTAGCAAGGTTCTGGATCCCAGCACTAGCACTGCCCAAATAGGAAAAGGAAATAACGTGGTGAGGGAAGAAATGTGTTTGCTTTCGTTTGATTTTGTGTCTATTTATAGAGTTTCTCTGTATATGTGTGTTCTCGGTTTCCATACAACATGTATCTCTGATTAATTTCTTAGGTAAAAATAAAAATATTTTGAGGATGCTATTTATTTTGGGTGATAATTAGGGATATAAGGAAGCTTTTTGAGCTAGAATGTAACACAATCAAATTTACACTATTGAAAAAATATGCAGGCAACAACGTATAGGGTAGATTTACATAAAGAAAAACAACAGGATGGCAAAGTTGGAGAGATTCTATATCCGTTACCAGTTTTTAAGAATCTGACTAATTACAATATCAATAGCTTCTACATTATTTGTATTATTGGTAATTATAGTTGATTTTCTTCATTAGGCTGGAAAACGTATCAGGTTGAATAGGCCACTGTTACCACCAGCGAACACATAGGTTATCATTCACCTTGCTGATTCTACATGGAGAAGAGTGGGAGATGATACCCAGAGATGTGCTACAGACCGTGGAAAAGGCAGATTTGGGTCCGGAGTAATTACTACATTATGGAGAGTGCGTCAATTCATCTGACTTGCCGTCACAACAAACTAAACACCAAACACTGATTTATGAAGGACATGTATTTATTTCTTACAGTTCTGGAGGCTGGAAACTCAAGGCCAAGGCCTTGAAATGTAGCTCGTAATAAGCGTCTTTCTTGATGAGTCTTCACATGGGAGAAGGGACAGAAGGCCAGAAGAAAAAGGGAAATACTGTCCTTATGTGGAACTAATCCTATTCATGAAGAGTCTGTCCTCATTGCTTACAAACCTCTTAATGGCCATGCAGTTTATTAGCATCCCTTGGCCATTGAGTTGGTTTGCGCTTGTGGTTTCTGAGATGGAGTCTTAGATGCTTGTTACATTACCCTGGCTGGTCTCAAACTCCTAGGCTCAAGTGGTTCTCCTACCTCAGCCTCTTTGCTAGCTGGGAATGTGTGCGTGTGTGCGTGTGTGTGTGTGTGTACCACTACACACAGCAAATATTAACACATGAACTCCAGGGGCCACATTCTGACCATCTATCAAGGCAACAAAGAGATTTAAGTGAACGGTTTTCTGGAGGCAGGCAATATACAAATAGCCAAAGAGTACGTGAAGAACATTGGCCATCAGAGAAGTGTAATAAAAAAAACAAAACCCACAAAATGCATGACAGCATATGGAAGACTTAAAGACATTATGACAAATGTGTAAAGCAATAATAAAAGGATGAATACTGTATGATCTGTTCACATGAGGTACCTGGACTTATTAAACATGGTGAATCCACTTTAGAAAACCATCTTATGTATTCTTCCAAAAGTTAAATACAGAGTTCATTTTCAGGTATACTCAAGAGAATTTAAAATCGATGTCCACAAAAACTTACATGGAAATATTTTTAGCATTTTTCATAATAGTAAAAATGTCAAAACAACTCAAAATTCTTCAAATAATAAATGCATCAAAGGCAGTTCCTTTATACAATGGAATAGTGTTCACTCATAAAAATAAATGACAGATACATGCTACCATATGGACAAACCTTATTATGATGCTGACTGAGAGCAACCAGATGCAAAAGACTGTATATTATATGATTATGTTTAAATGAACCATCCAAAATAAGAGTGTCCAGGAAGTCAGAAAGTAGATTAGTTCCCAGGCGCTTTGAAGAGATTAGGAAGGAAAGTGGCTGCTCGGGGGCGTAGATTTCTCATCTAGATGATGACAGTGTTCTGGAATTAGACAGCGCTGTTATTCATGCAACTCTGTGAATATCCTAAAAGACCTTGAGGACTGGAGAGATTGCTCAGTGGTAAAGAGCACAAACTACTCTTACAGAGAACCCCAGTTCAGTTCACAGCGCCCATATCAGGCAGGACAGAACTGCCAGTAACTGCAGCCACAGGAAATTTGATGCCCCCTTCTGGCCTCCTCGGGCACCTGCACTCATTTCTGCATATTCCCCCATGTATGCACACAAACATATATGTGCACACACACAATACATATGACTATAAAACATTTACATTTGTGTTTTTGAGTTTTGTTTTATTTTGGAGACATGTCCGTTATATAGTTTTGGATTGCCTTCTTATGGAGACCAGGATAGCTGGAACTCAGATATAACTGCCTGCCTCTGCCTCACAAGTGCCGAAGACTAAAGTTGTGTGCCGTCACATCTGGCTAAAATAAATCTTAAAAGACCCTGGATAGTGCAGGAGGGACTTGGAGGGGGTGAATTTTATATAGGTGAATTATATCTCATTTTAAAGTGAAACAAAATTTACCCTCTGTTTCAAAAAATAAAAGAGAAAAAGATAGTGTGGAAAATAATACTTGCTGATTCCAAGTATACGCTTGGGAAACAGACTCCCCAGGCTCAGAGCCTCACCTAATGACTTGCAGAAGTATGCTCTGTGATTTATCTGAAACAGAGTAACAGCCTTATCCACCTCCTACAGCCATTGTCAGAACCAGTGAGTGAGTCAAAGAGAACAGCTTACTGCCCCACGCAGTGAGATTTCAGCACATCATAATGAATGTTAAAACTTTTAAAAATTATTTCAGAAGTATGGAACAATACCTGCATCAGGAAGTCATGGGCTGACATGTAGAAGAAAAGGCAGAAAACTCTTTATAATACTAGGGCTATAGGTGACCAGCCGAGCTCTCAAGGGTAGCGTCCCTGCTCCCTTCCCTGCCCTCTCTGCCTGCTTCCTTCCTTCTGTTAGCAGCTGTGACCCCTGGCATTAATGTTTGTTTATTTATGACTCCATTGAGGGCGAAAGCTTGATTGGTATAGAATGGGTGCAGTTCTTCTCTCTTCCTGGCTTCCCAGAACAGGTGCTCCATATACAGAGTAGGAAAATGGGACAAAACAACCAGTCAGTCTCCACCTGACATGTATTTAACTACATGTTCAAATCCAGTACATGTACTATGCCATCAATGACGTATATGTGGGTATAGGGATAAATATTTTGAATGCAATTAGGAATTGTACCATTTTTGGGAAAATGGCAGCAATAGATTCTTTTCTAGGTTCTATGATCCATCTAGTCATGGATAGTTGGATAGACTTACAATATCAGGCATGAATTCCCTGGTATTGAATGGGCCTTAAGTCCAATTAGATGGCTTTGGTTACCCCATAGATGTAAGTGCCATATTGTACTTTGGGGGATATCCAGGGTTTAGTAATCTTAAAACATAAAGTCATATTGGGACATCCATGTATTCACAGCTACCAGGACTGCTGAGTCAGGAAGCCATTTTAAGCCAGGTATTTGAGACCAGCCTGCACTGTCCCTCATTCCTAATGTAAAGCTAATCTTTGATGCCAGGTAAATATAGATGTAAAAAGCTTAGCATCTGAAAAGTGTTACAAATGTTTTATTTAACTACCCAGAACTCTGATTCAGAGCTGGAGGCCTGAGCTCCAGGCCTAATGTTTATTTTATTTATACACTGCATGGCATTGGACAGATAACACACATGAGCTTCCAGGTCATAACCAAGGGAACTGGGATGGTGAAACACAACCCACTGGTGTTTGAACTCAGAGTATGACAAAGTGTACCTTCCACTCAAAGCATTATAGAAAAGCAGCTTGCAATAATGGTTACTAAAGTCAATAATTACCATTTTAAGGATCCCTGTACAAAAGTGTGGAGAACAGACGTACTCACACACTGCTGTGGAAAGTATAAACTGGTTCATCTGGGTGGTGGTTCAGGTGAGAGCCTCCAGCTACAGTGGTTGGTGCTGTTAGGGGAGACTGTGCCTGTAAGAGTAGAACCCTCTGAGGAAGCACATCACTGAGGGCAGGTGTTGAGCTTTTACAGCCTGGCTCCACTTCCTGATCTCTCTCTCTCTCTCTCTCTCTCTCTCTCTCTCTCTCTCTCTCTCTCTCTCTCTCTCTCTCTCTCTCTCTCTCTCTCTCTCTCTCTCTCTCTCTCTCTCTCTCTCTCTCTCTCTCTCTCTCTCTCCTGCATGTGGTTGAAGCATGCTCAGTCCACTTCCTGCTTCTGTTTCCATGTTTCACCTGCCATAATGGACATGAATTGTAAGCCAAAAGGAAACATTTCTCTCAAGTAGCTTCTGATCATGACATTTGTTTGTTTGTTTGTTTATTTCAGCAACAGAAGAGTAACCCATACAGTCTGCTACAGAAAACAATTTGGCAAGATCCATCATAATTACAAATGTATATACCCTTTGATTTCTAGAAAATTATAGCTACATTTCTATTTGAGAAAAAGCAGCATTGTCGTTCACGGTAGATTTGTTTAGAATGTCAAAAGACAGGAAACCAACCAATGATAGTTCAACAGTGCATAAAGAAGTTAGACTAGACTAAATAATATAAACTACTTTTTGGCTGTGAAAAAAAAGAATGAGCATGTCTTTTAACACTGGAATTAAGACAGAGAAAGGAAAAGCAGAATGAAGAACTCCACATACAGCATGCTGCCATTTGTGCACTAGCAGCCATGAGTAAACTGGGAGGCAAACTATCTCTGAAAGAACACACAGGGAATTGAGAATGTAGGTATTAGACAGAGAGAGCTGGGCGAGATTTTGACCAGATGCAACCTTTTTGTTACTTTTGACTTTTCAAACTGAGTCAGAAAATTGGTTTAAATCCCAAATAAATTATACAGTGAATAAAATTCTGCAAAGATCCCTTTCTAGAAGACCCTTAAACAGAACCTTCGGATTTTAAGGTGCGAACAGTGTTCGACGGCAGAAGGTAGTATATTCTATGCGCAGAGCACATCCTAAGTGCCATACAATTAATAACATGTTTTTTAGAGCGCTGCGATATTTTAGAACCCATTAGTTTTTATTAGAAGACTTTCTTGAAAGTTTAAATAATACACTGCCTCCAGGCTCAGAAAATTAAAAGCAACTGAAGATAAACTGACTTTAATACTGGGATGCAAACTTAATTGGTTTCTCTTTGTTTCCAGGTCTCCACGGTTATCTCCGGCTAGCGACTTTAAAAGCTTAAATGGCAATCCACTGTTGTTGGTCTAAATGCTTCTGGTTTCAGAACTCTCAACCAAACACTTTGACAAGAAAATCATATATCAAAGCCCTTCTATATGTAAAGAATTTAAGGTAATACAGGAAAAGGAATTTATAGGAAAAGGAACTATTCCACTGTGCTGGCTAGTTCTATGTCAGCTCCACACAAGCTAGAGTTCTTTGGGAAGGGAACCTTGATTGAGAAAATAGCCCCGCTCGATTGGCCTGTGGGCAAGACTGTGGTACTATCTTATTTTCTGTTTGATGACTGACAAGGGAGGGCCCAGACCTCTCTGACTGGTGTCACATGGACTAGTAGTCCCTAGGTGCTACAAGAAGCAGGCTGAGTAAGTCATGAGGCACAGACTAGTAAGCAGTGTTTCTCTACGGTCTTCACTTCCAGTTCCTGCCCCTGGGCCTGAATTCCTGTCCTGGCTTCCATGAATTCCAGCCATAAAATGAAATAAACCCTCTCCTCCCCAAGTTTGTATTTGGTTTCTTGTAACAATAGAAACACCAAGACACCACCCTCTTGGTATGTATACAAATGCACATGCCTAGGTCACACAACCTTACTGCTTGCATGACAAGAAGGGTCATTTGTCTCTCAACCTTGTGAGTCTGGCCTAGCCTTAGGGCTTCTCTTGGTCAGTAGAATGTGACAGACCTGAGAAAACGTGGCTTCCGTGGCTAGGCCTCAGTAAGCCTTGCAATTTCCTCTTCCCACTGAAACATGACCCGGAAGACCCATCAGGAGGCGGCTCCAGCTTCCCTGAGGATGTCAGCATCCCCGGAAAGGAAGAGAGGGGACTAGCTCACAGGTAGCACCTACTGACATGTCTGGAGGCAGGTTCTTTTCCTGCCCCACAAGAGACAGTTATCTGTCATAACTGAGGCCTGGTAGAGCCAATGATGAACAGGCAGACAACCCGCAGGACAGGGGCAAGTAGCAAATTATTGCTGCTTACCATTGTTTCAGAATACCTGGTAGCCAGAAAAAGCAGACAAGTGTTAGTGAGGCACAAACGAAAACCTGTGCCAGAGTGGATTCCTTGTTTGTTTTTTGCTGCCGTTGGTATTCCCTACCACTGTGTCTGTTATAGTCCACCACACACTCCGTAGACACTCAATAAATACTCTTTAACTAGTCCCAACACATGTATTAGCCTTCGGGTATATTTATGTTTCTAAATGTACTAATTTACTAATTTGCAAACTGCTGAAATCAACATAATTATCATCAACAATTTGTATCGCTCTCGTATCACGGGTGAAACAATGGAACATATAATTGGGATATGGCTCCCTGGCTGCGGCGGATTATAACAACTGTCATAATAAAGCTGGTAAGATCATACAGTGAGCTAGCCTTCAAATAGGGGCTAAAAATGAACAGTGGACCTCTGTAAGTGAAATCATAAGACAGTTTTTTTTAATTGCCTCTAACATTGTACTAGGTAGGGTCATAATAAACTGATCAATGAATCTTGGCAATAGACCAGACATCCTTCTGATAAACCAATAACGCCTCACTTCTTATTTACATAGATGTCTCACATAATACCAAGATTACAAAAGCTGATTCAAAATAACAACTATAAATAGGTTGCCCAGGAAGGAAGCAAAAGCAAATGAGGAAACTGCAACTATCAATATAAAATCAGTTAACTCCGTGATGAGAGGCTTCACGGACGCCAGTTGGCTATCACTTTCATTTCGGTGTCAAGGCGGAAGACATTTGGCATGCCACCAACTCTTATTCTAACAATGGGACACTCATATGTTTGACCAGCAGCATGTTGATAGATGTACACAACACACTAATCTGAACTTCAAACTGTATATACACATGTTTGTTCTAAGAGGCGGCTAGAGATAGTATTTACCTGTTTTCATCCCAGAATCTCAGGCAACCAAGGCACATGATTTTAGGCAGCTCCGTGCAACCCAGGGAGTTGGTACCAGACCAACATTCCAATTGTAGTGTATATAGCTGGATGCTGCTGGCAGAGGATTTGTGTAGAGCCCAGCTGGAGGTGAAGAAAGGGCAACTCCCCAGGGGGGTTCCTGCATTTCAGGGATGTGATCTTAGTCAAGTTTATTTTAGAAAACAAACAAACAAACAAAAAACCAGTTTCCTGATATGGTGTCACCAGCAGGTGGAGAACAGAGAATGTTAATAAGAAACTGTATTTGCTTAGCAAAAACTTTCTCTCGGAAGGCTACAGGTTCTATAAGGAAGCATAGAGCTTTCTGCTCATATGGTTGGTAAAGTGTGTCTTCAGAAAGCTTGTAGCCAGCCATCCCTCACCACCAGCTTTAAGGTGCAAGACCGGGATACATTAACTGAAACACTTCAAGCCTCACTTTGGAGACATGGGGCATGCAGGGACACCCCAAGCTCTTGTTCTGGGGCACCAATGGCCAACAGCTGAGCCTTTTGGAGGCACGTGCCCATGCTGCCCTTCTTTACTGCCCAGCTTCCTTGCCCCATCCAGTTCCAATTCCTAGTTAAGATCATTGGGGAGGTTTGACTGAGCATGGTCCCCATAGGCTCATATATTTGAATGCTTGGCCCTTAGTTGGTGGGAGGATTAAGAGGTGTGGCTTTGTTGGAGAAGGTGTATCATTGGAGATGGGCTTTGAGGTTTCAAAAACCCACACCAGGCCCAGTCTCCCCTCTTCCCTCTCTCTGGGCCTCCAACTTGCAGATAATATGTAAGCTCTCGGCTACTTCTTCAGCACCATGCCATGCCCACTTGCCTACCACCATGCTTCTTTCCGTAATGGTCACAGACTCACTTTCTGAAACTGTAAGCAAGCACCCAACTAAATGCTTCCTTATATAGGTTGCCTTGGTCATGGTGTCTTTTCATAGCAACAGAGAAGTAACTAAGGCAATCTTGTGCCCCTGTCTCTTCTCTCCTCTCTCTCTCTCTCTCTCTCCCCCCCCCCCCACACACACACACACACACACACACACACACACTCCTTCCGTCTCTTCAGGGAGAGCCACAGGGCACACATTGCAGAATAAATGTGGTGAGAAAAAAACCACTTGAGCCTTTACACAAACTGCAGTCTGTGCCATCTAGGAGTGGGCACGTAAATAAATTCTGAATGATAAGAATTCTCCCGAATCTGGGACACTCTACAGTTCTTTCACTTTGAGTTTTTCAGACTTAGGATGAGCATTGGAGAACCAGAAGCTGCCTTACACTCAACGAGTATGGTTTTCTAATGTTTTCATTAAACTCTAGATACTCAAGCGAGAATACCATAGAATCGTGTGCTATAGAGCATAAGTCACATATGTCTGGATGCCACCCTGGCTCTAGTTAAAATTTGATTGCATACTACTGACTTTGGAGAAGAAGCAAAGACAGTCAAAATGACCTGTTTAATGAGTTAGTAAGAAGTTTTGAGGAGAATATATTGAAAAACAGTAACAGCCAAAACAAAAACAAAACAAACCTTCAAGCAGGCATTCAGTGTATTCTAGGGAGATCTGCATCAGGTGGTCCAGTGTAAAGAGGTTACTTAATGAGGCCTGGAGGAATCCATAGCTGCTTACACCAGGAACACGAGGGTTTTTTCATTAAATGTCTGTCAAAAGACTGTTGAGTAGAGCTAATGTGTCTTTGGAGCCCTGTGTCCCTCAGCACCAAGCCAGTATCTAGCACATGCTGGCTTTCAAAAACTGCTGGTTAAATTATTGAGTGACCAAATAAAGATTCCATTGAAATGAATTCCTGAGAAAAATTTTCAAATATTCTGTGGAAAATGAACATTTGAATATCTCAGAGCTAAAATGTTTTTCTGCAATGGTATAACTTAATATAGAAAGTAGGCCCAGCATCAGAGAGACAAAAATTAAATGCAACTGTTATTTTGATTGACTATTGATAAAATATATTCCTTTAAAAAAAACTCCTTAAGTTTATTTTATGCTTGGGGTAGAATTTGTAAAGGTGCATGATGAGGGCTAAAAACAAGCCCTTGTGTGTTTGTTTGTAGAATAGGTTATTTAAATCCAGGCATGGTGTTGCATGCCTGTATTCTCAGTACTTGGGAGGTGGAAGCAGGACAATCAGGAGTTCAAGTCCATCCTTAGCTACCTAGTTGGAGGCTAACCTGGTCTACATGATATGCTGTCTGAATAAAAAGGTATATTATTTAAAACATGGTTTCACTAGATTGCCATAGATAGATAGATAGATGGCACATATATGTCATATATTATATATAATATATTATATATATATATTTGCATGTGTATGGGGACTTTTCTAGACAGGGTTTCTCTGTGTAGTCCTGGTTGTCCTGGAAGTCACTCTGTAGACCATGCTGGCCTAGAACTCAGAGATATGCCTGTCTCTGCATCCATAGTGCTAGGATTAAAGGCATGTGTCACCACTGCCCAGCTAGATTGGCATTTAAATTTGCCCAAAACCAAGAAAACAACAAAGAGAAAACGAACCACCAATGCCTCTTTTGCCTTTCTTTTTGAGGAGAGGAACAACTAGACAGAATTGCCATGCTAGGGATGGGATCTAGAGCAGCACCCACCCTAGCTAGACAAGCAGCGTGCCCTGAGTCACATCCGCCTCCAATCCAAGAGGCCGAGCTTGATTGTGAACCATGGGCATCATCATCTTGAACCTTTTTGAGAAATAGCTACAAAATTAAACCTTGTGTTTTTCTGGATTTTGATTCTTAAAATATAGAAACATAAAACTTAGAGATTATTACGTTTTTTTTAAACTTTGACAGTATCTATGAGCACAAGCATCATATAAAGAATCAATAAAACTCTTATCTGAAAACACTTTTAATGTTTCCTAGTGATCATGAACACTGTCTGTTCTCAGTTCTCCCGTGTGGCAGCACAGAGGGCCTACTAAACGCTAATTCTGTCATGAGCAGAGTCCAAGACCCATCCTGGCTAGAGGGACAATGGAAGACCATGGGGGATCACAGTACATGCTAGCTATGTCTAAGAGGGGGTAGTGGCTCCATGTTGTCCTGAGAAGAAAGGTCAAGGCCAATCTGGATTCAAATTCTAATTCTTCTACCAACCAGGCATCTAAAACATCTGGAGAGCAGAACCTTTTCTGAGTGGCTGAAGAACATCATCTTCCTGACTTAAAATCAGTCTATTAACTAGAAGGGCAAAGTGTCAAAGTGCTGTATGCCACATGCCATGTCATCAGTGTTTCCCACACAGACACACACGGGGGGGAGGGGATATAGATATATATTTTCAGAGGACTGCATTGAGTGTCCCAGAGGTTAATTATTGCTTTGATGGCATTACAGTTGTTAGGTAACCTAAGTAGAATTGTCCAGATCTGCCTGGTTGAAGAACAAATCTTTCTACATTATGGCCAACGGTTTTCCACACTCAAGAATATATTAAAAATTATGGGAAAGTAACACATCAAAAAATAAGAAATAAATGGAAATACATAAAAGATACCAACTGTGAGAAATAAAAAGAGTGCAGACATCATTTTCAACAAATGAAAACTGAAATATAAGGTATTGGTGTTGTTTTAATTTCAAAAAAGAATTTACAGTGGTGCTCAGTACCTGTCGTCCTGGTTTCATGAAAGACTGGGATAGTAGGGTCCTACATGTGTAAGAGTGACTAGCTTGGACAACATTGTCATGGGAATTTTAGTCACACTGTGACACTCTGAGATGGGTAAATAAAGTTTACCTTGAAAAGAGGGTGTAGCTAGTGACTATCTGACTGGAATTGGCCACAGAGAAGCCCGCAGTTTGAATAGAGAAGACACACAGGAAGGCAAGGGAGAAGACTTGAGTTTGAGGATGAGTGAAGAGACATGTCTCTTGCTGGATCTCTGGACAAAAAGCAAGGCCCAGCCTGCAGGCATGAGGTTCTACTCTTACCTACCTGAAGGTAATGGAGTGAACCAGCCTTGTGCTAAGCTAGTCATGTGGTGGAAAGCCTAGCAGTTTAAGTTTTGGCTCACAAGTTCAGAAAAACAGAACAGGCATGCAAAAACTCAGGTCCAAACTAAGAAAACCTTTGAACATATATAGGATGCTTAAAAATGTGCTTAGATACTGAAGAAAGAAAAGAGAATCAGTGTAGAGAGTCATAGAAAAATAAATAATAGTTTAAAAATAATAAAGTGAAGTCTTTAACGAGAGAGTAAAGTAATATAAAAGAAATAAGCTATGTAAGGATGGAAAATACACAGGGCATGTGAATCACATATAGCGCTTTGTTAACTTTAAATATTTAAATGCTAGTGAACAAAAGCAATAACTGTAGAGAGACATTGGATTATGGAAACTGCTAAATTAGACCAACCTATATATTTTAGGAATTTAAGTCTTAACTTCAGAGTGGAAGTCAGAAAATATGTTATGTTGGAGAAGAGGTTTTGCTTTTATTTCCACAGGAAACAAAGGGTATGGATTTCTTCAAAACTAATAAAGATCAGATTTGTTTGGGAAAGACCTCCTGAAAATTTTGGCTGACTACAAGAAGGCAAAAAAAAAAAAAAAAAGGAAAACTACAAAAGAGGTGATCCTTTGGCATGGAAACAGCTTTGATACTAGATGAGACATGATAAATCTTGATGTCTATAGAGTCGTCATGACTTATTATTACATTCCTTCCTTTCTTATGGTATGGACAGAGGTTTGGTTATACAGTCCAAACAAACTTATTAAGTTTCACCTACTAAAGCAGAACAAAAATATCTTTAGATGACTTGTACACACTGCATCTTCCACATTTGTGTTGCTGCAGATATATGTTATCATTAAAAGTTCATGTGTTTTCAGAAAGAAAGGATCAGATACCGATGAAGACAAGTGTAACCCAGGTAATCTGGCTTCTCAGAATGCCTCTGTTGCAGTTCCATCATAATTCTGCATTCAGAACAACTTAAAAGTTGCTAGCTGAGATGGTCCAGCCTCCCAGACTACTCCACAGGACATCAGATAAGTTCTACACTTTCCCATCACACCGAGACTAAACAAAATACAATACAGCTACCTCTCCCAGGACTTGACCATTATCCCAATTTTCTCAGGGTCCCCTAAGGATGCTATTGCCCCCAGACAACAGGAAGCAGTCTGGAAAACATGACACCCACATTTCCAAGAGGTGGAGTGGGTAGTTTTTGGTCACTCAGTTTGCTATGGATATTTGTCATTATTTAGGGAGTTAGTTGCAAATTGTTACTGGTGATGGTAAGGAAAGATTTGTTTTAACATACTATATATGTATATGTTTCTACTCTTGTATAAGGTATTGTACTTATGCAGCTCATTTTAAAATGTAACGTAAAGTTCTAGTCCTTAAAGGCTATTATTACAAACCATTTAGGATAATTAAGAAATGTAGATTAGTAGTTAGTTGTCTATAGCAATTGAACTTGTAGTCATCTATGGATGTTTTCAAGATCAATCAGAGATATATTTTAGATAGATAGATGGTCTTCAAACACTTCAGAGACCTAAATATGGCATTTAGTATGTTTTAATAACATAAGGCTCTTAATGACAGTGAAACACATCTACCCCTGACAGTATCAATTTACTTCAAAAAAAGGAGGATGGGCATTGAAGAACCACCATATGGAATTTACTTTCAATTTGGCAAAGGTAGCCATTTGGGCAAGAAATTGCCCTTGCCTCAGCTGCTGACCATATGCTGTCCAAATTGAACAAGTAGGACACAAAAGAAGAAGATTGCAAAACTTTGCCAAACAAGGTAGGACAGTTCTTCAAAATTCCTGCTTCACCAAAAAGTCTGTCAGATTTAGCTAGTTTCTTTCCAAAAAAAAAGTTTGTCAAATTTAACTAGTTTCTTTCAAAAATAAAACAAACAAAACCATTTTGGTGCTTGTTCCATTCTTCATTAAACTTTATTACCTGGAAAATTGTCTGGTTTGTGTTTTAGACACTGTATGCTTTTAGATTAATGGAATAACTCCCCTCTAATGCCTGAGATATGAGTGGCTATATATATGTGTATATATATATGTAC
>NW_026067976.1:4945724-5046974 GCF_014885135.2 Alexandromys fortis | reverse complement strand
TCTCTCTCTCTCTCTCTCTCTCTCTCTCTCTCTCTCTCTCTCTCTCTCTCTCTTTCTCTCTCTCCTGTGTGTGTGCATGAGTGTGTGTGCACATGCCAATACACACATTCATATTCTAAAAGTAAACTCAGGAAAATTAGGAGAATACTAATTTTCATTCATTGTAATCCTGTTTTCCTTTGGGCAGAAGTCATAAATGGTAACGCCCTAGTGATAATGATGTCCTTGCATATGTGGAAGTCATTGAAGCGCTGGTCACAGCCACCTGATGGCAGTGAGGATTTCATGCTGAGAAGCAGGAGGAAAAGTAGTAATGATTAAAAAGACATTCGAGTGCTACTCTTGCCTCTGGCTGGTTTACTTTGGACATCACGAAGCCCTTTTTTCAGGATCTAATATTTGGGAGTCTGCTTGAGAAAACAGTGCTTCAGGAAAAGCTCGGAACGACCTCTTTTTGGCTGACTCATTCTGACTTTAAAGTAATACATCTTTACAGAACATGGAAAAAGTTCAAAGTCTGTTTTTATTTTTTCCCATAGTTCTCAGACAGAAAAAAAAACATTAATGCTGTAACCCATACGTTTGTTTAATTCCTGCTCTTATTTCAGTAAGACAAGCATGGCATCCTTTGTTATGATAAAAAATACAATAGATAATATCGGCCCTTTTTTACTTTGTGTGGGGCTGGAGAGTTGAGCCCAGGGCCTCACGAGTGCGATGCACTGCCAAGCTCTCTCCCCAGCCCATTGCTCTTTTCTTAACAATCTTCTTGGGATGTCTGTAGCCTCGCAAGCTGCACAGTGCCGTTTTGTTCTTGTGAGTTTCCACTAGCTTGAAGTTGCAACATCTAGATAGAAAAACCAGTATTGGCTATACTGGCAAAGATAATTCTGTCTGAATAGGACATAGGCTTGGGCTAGATACATGTACAAGGTGTTCGATGTCTCTGAGCTCAAGGCCTCCCCTGTAAAGTGGCAATTAGGCTGACCCTATAGTCTTTGTTATTACTCAAAAAGCGAGGCCTGTTTCCCCCATCCCACCCCACCCTCCAGTTCCCAATTTTTGCCCAGCAATCTCTGAAATGGCCCGATCCTATAGCCATACTGATGAATATCTTGCATATCACCATAGAACTTTCATCTGGCGATGGATGGAGATAGAGACAGGGACCCACATTGGAGCACTGGACTGAGCTCCCAAGGTGCAAATGAGGAGCAGAAGGAGGGAGAACATGAGCAAGGAAGTCAAGTCTGCGAGGGGTGCACCCACCCACTGAGACGGTGGGGCTGATCTATTGGGAGCTCACCAAGGCCAGCTGGACTGGGACTGAAAAACCATGGGATAAAACCGAACTTTCTGATCATGGTGGACAATGAAGGCTGCTGAGAAGCCAAGAACAATGGCACTGGGTTTTGATCCTACTGAGTGTACTGGATTTGTGGGAGTCTAGCCTGTTTGGATGCTCACTTTCCTAGACCTGGATGGAGGTGGGGGGGTGACCTTGGACTTCCCATAGGGCAGGGAACCCTGTTTGCTCTTCAGACTGGAGAGGGAGGGGTAGGGAGTAGGGGGTAGGGAGTGGAGGGAGGGGGAGAAAAAAGGGAGGTGGGGAGGAGGTGAGGAAAAGGCGGGGAGGAGGCAGAAATTTTTAATAAAAAAATGGAAAAAAAAGCGAGGCCTGTAAGACACTCTCATTATTCTTTGCATACCGTAGGGGCTCCGGCACTTTCTACAGAGATCCTGGTATGATTAGCAGGTTGATGCTCTCTATTATCTGGCCACTTTTTATTTGCTTGTTTTGTTGTCAATGTTATTGTTTTGGTTTTGAGACAGTGTTGCACTATAAACTGGCCTTGAACTTGAGATTTTTCTGCCTCTGTCTTCCCTGTGCTAGGATTACAAGCACGTGGCACGTACCCTAGCTCAAGCCACTTTCTAAGCACATTTTTCCATAGGCGAATTTTGTTTCCTCAGCTCTTCTCTGCCTAGATAACCTCAGAGATGACTTATCCAGCTGCCTTCCTATTTTCCAGTTTGCTCAGCTTTGAACCTAGTAAGATTCCACTTTTATTTACCACGCCATTTGTGACCTGGGGCTGCTCATCCCATGCCTCTGCCTTTCTGTTACCCAGATCTTCTCTGCAAGAAAACCAGACAGCCCTCGAATCAGAATCTGATCTGTTCTCAGTAGCTGAACATCAGGAAGATTGTAGAAACACTAGTGCTGTTGGACTCACGATCCAGGAGATGCATCCACACTCAGTCGGGGTCATCTCCAACTCAAGAGTATAAAGAACGTAATTCTCCTTTGTTCCAGTCTGTTTATCTTATATGGATCCCATTTTCTGTGAAGTCACTGGACAGAATTTCAGTCTTCTCTCTCTCAGCCTTTCCCTGAAGTTTGCAGAATCTTGTATTTGTATCTCAGTTCTTGAGCTAGAGAGATAGCTCAGTTGATAGAGCATCTGCTTTGAAGGCATGAGGGCCTGATTTCGGATCATTAGCACTAACTAAAAAAACAGACACAGTGGTACACATCTGTAACCCTAGAAGTGTGTGTGTGTGTGTGTGTGTGTGTGTGTGTGTGTGTGTGGTGAGAAAGGGTGAGACAGTAGATCACCATAGTCCGCTGGCCAGCAAATCTAGCCAATCTGTGAACTCTGGGTCCAATGAGAGTTCTTACAGAAAAAGGTAAAACATGATCAGAGAAAACATATACATACACACAACATGCAAGCATACCTGCCTATGCACACACATGCATACATGTGTACATATACAACATACACAATTTTAATTTTAACTTTTGGGCTTCATCCTCTTCCATATCTTCTAGAATCTAGAAGGAACGGTCATCATTTGCCCTGAGTAACCCCTGTTCTCCCTCCTAACCAGGAGCACTAAAAAACTGCTCCAGATTTTCCTCTGTGGCTTATACTTTATATGGCCCCATTTTCCCTTGCCTTAATAGTCTAGCAGGTCTTGGCTGTTATGGCAATGCCCTCTCCTGGTTCACCTCCATCTTCGTTCAGACTCTACCAGGAGCTGGTTGCTGCCTGGGCTCAAGCCCTGCCTGACCTTTACCCCTCTTGGCAGGACCAGCCGCCAGGGTGTGGCAACAGAGGGTTTCACTGTTGCCACCCCTAGTACTGCCAGCAGGGCCTGCCAAGGTTGCCATAGAATTATGCAGCTAAGTTGCAGGCTTTCAGTCGGCCGTGGAAAGACTCTGGCCTCCGGACGTGGCTGGACTCAGCCAGACGTCAAGGTTGGTGCTGAGGGACTGAGCTGGAGCTCCCCACTGCTTGGACAAAGGCTTTCGTAAGGAAACATGGCACGGGGACTCAGACGCAGTGTGGTAGAGCCTTGGTGTGGAGATGCCAGGGAGAAGGGGGGTCAGTGAGACAAGCTGGCTAGAGCGGAAAACTCGGGTGTTTGATGTTGTACCGTGAGCATGAGCTCCACTTTACACTTCCAGCTCTGGTCTCACTTAACTGAAGCTGGCAGGAACTGCCTTCTGGATACCTCTCCTCTTCTCTTCTGGCTGGCTTGTTTGAAAAGCAAACTTACCTCTTCTCTAAAACCTGTCTCCTACTCCTTACTTCCTGATGTTTGTTAGTAACTCCTCATCACCCCGGCTTGGAACTATGCTTTCAAATTGGTTTCCTGCTCCCTACTTATCACCCTCTGACTAATATTTTTTAATGACTCCTTCCTTCTTTCATTGATTACATAGACGGTATGCCACAAGAAATCAATATGCTAAGCATATGTCAAGTACTGTGTATAACGATACCTGAACATACAACTTACTCAAAACCTTCAATGGATTCTCAGTGCCTAAGAAACCAGCTTCAGGGCTGGGGCTATAGCCCAGTTACACGGTTCTTGCCTAGCCCATATGAGGTCCGGAATCATTTCCCCGTACTGGGAAAAATAAATCTTTCCACCATTCTTCTTGATTTTGTACTAAAAACCCATTACAACCCAAGTCTTAGTCACATTTCCGCCAAGCCCTTGCTGTTCCTCAGGGGAATTCATTGCCTCCATCGGGTTCCTTTATACCTTTATGTATGCTTAAGTATTTTTAATGGTGCATTCTGACGGCCAAGCTCACCAAATTTCTGCTTCCCAACGCTGCAGATCTCATCTTATCACTCACTGCCTTCCCCATCTGATTTTCACTTCAAGCTTAGGTCAAACTTCATCCCCACCGCAGGGCTGCTGCAGAGCTCCACCTTCCCTCTGCCAAGTCTCTTCCACTCTTATTTGCTCTAAGGTCTAGATTATTTCCAGGTACTGCATCCTGTGTGTACCTTTTATTTTGTCCTTCTGTTTAAGGACACTGTCTTAGCTAGGGTTTCTATTGTTGCCGTGAGACACCATGACCAGAAAGCAAGTTGGGGAGAAAAGGGTTTATTTGACTTACACTTCCAGATCATAGTCCATCCCTGGGGGAAGTCAGAGCAGGAATTCAATCAGGGCTGGAATCTGGAAGCAGGAGCGGATACAGAGGCCATGGAGGGAAGCTGCTCAGCCTGCTTTCATATAGAACCCAAGACCAGCAGCCCAGGGACGGCACCACCCACCATGGGCTAGGACCTCTTCCATTGACCACTAATTGAGAAAATGTTTTACAGTTGGATCTCATGGAGGCATTTCCTTAACTGAGGCTTCTTCTTCTTTGATGACTCTAGCTTGTGTCAAATTGACACACAAATCCAGCCAGAACACATACTTCATGTCAGTAACATCTTTATTGATGTATCTTTTTGAAAAATGGATACATCCCTGTACCGAGTTTGAAACAGGAGGATACTGAGTTCAACTAATGGGATCCATTATCTCTCTTCCAGCAACACAAAGGAGACAGAAATTATATATAATATTATATATATAAATGATACATAATTATTTATAATCTCTTCCAGGTAAGTAGTTCTGAGTCTAGGTCCCCAATAAGCAGCATCAGTGTTACCTGGGGAGGGCCTTGTTGAAAATGTAAATATTTAGGACCAGAAGTGTGAACTTCAGTGGTAGAATTCCTTGTCTACCATGCACAAAACTCTAGGTTCTTTTCCCTTCCATATCTATTGGATCAAAATTCTGGGGGTGGGCCCAGGAATTACTGCTCAATCCCCCCATCTCTTGGGGTATGATTCTTATGCACTTTCAATACTGAGAGCATAACTCCTGGCCGCGGATTTGGGACTGGGTATGCTGCATCTGCCTCTCGATTCTCCAAGGACACTGCAAGATACTTGGAATTCTGCTCTTTCTGACAACATTTCTGGCAGCTATGGGAAATTCACTTTTACTCCTATATATACAGGGTGGTTTATTTTCACCCCACTTCTCTTAAAAATTGTTGCAATCAACTTAAAAAATGATAAAGCAGAAAATCAGAATGAAGAGAAGGAGAAGGCAAACATGCTAAACACAGACTTCACGGGTCCCCAGACTGTCTCAGAGCTGTCCCAGTGACAAGGAAAAGAAGGAAGCTAATGTCCTTCTTGTCTTATTTTCACTAGAGAAGTCCAAAATTCTGCTCATAAATCCCAAGTGAAATTCCCCTCGTGGAACCCTCTAGAGGAGGCCACCTAAAGAACTAGAAGATCAGCTCAGCAAAGCGTACACCCCACGTGTACCTCCTATGTCTCCCCCTGTCTGGCTGATGTCTGTTACAAAACTGTGCCCAAGCTCGGCACACCAGAAAGGCCAGCTGTTACTTACCCTGCGACGAGAAGCACTATGTTCTTTCTCATCACTTGGTGGCTGCAAAAGAAGAGTTCATTCTCTCCTACAAGCCAGCCACCAAGAAAATAATGCAGAGTCTTGTCTTAGATTATGAGTCATTGCAGCTGGAGCCTGCTGGCGACAGGAAAGGTGTGAGATGGGTGGGCCACCATCCACTGGAAAGAGCAAACAACTAAAAGGGCTGGCGGCAGCTCTGACAGGCACTGGACCCTATCAGACAGGACCCAAGGTCATTGAACCTGCACAGGGTGAGTGTAGGCTGGAGCTTAGTATTCTCCACCAAGGAAAAGCTACATTCTGTGTGGCTGGTTTTGGAGAGAATGTCTCAAGAACAGCTCTCTGCAGTCCCCCTGGGCAGGCCTGTTATCAGTAGATAAGAGCTTCTTTTATGGAGATTGGATAGTTTTTTTTTTTGGTACAGATGATAAAGTATATAATAAGGATTTCTTAAAGTTTAAAAAGTTATTCTCTTGCATAAACTCAGGGTTGATTTTCCATGTAACTGGGTTGCAAGTGTGTTCACATTCATATTAGGTGTGGCCCACTACCTCTGTTATTGGGATCCTGTTCCCATGAATTTAACAATCTTATAATGCACGGAACCCAGTTGTGGGAGAGGAGAATTAATGCCTAAGCCCCAAACAGTGCTGGGCTCTAGGGTACACTCACCCTTCTTTTACAAACTACCTTACAAAACCAGTTTTTCCAAACAAAGTGTTATGTCTTCACATACTTGCTAGACTACATATGTGACAAAGAAGAAATATGACAAATGTTGGAGTAAAGATTCCATCCTCTGTCATTTTCCAGACGCAGGATCTCATCTCTTGTCAACCAAGACTGTGTTCGCAAACAAACTTCTAGAGACAGCAGTTGCTAGTTTTCGTTCACCGGCAGGGAAATTAAGCATTCTTGGATTTCAAATGCAATTCACACTGAAGTAAGAGACAAAGGCTACTACACAGGAGCATTTCCTGGTATGGGTCACACTCTTTCTACACCTTCAACCTTGAAGCCCAGTTTAAGCAGCGTTGCCCAAGCGCCTGCTGCCTGTTACATGCTCTGCTGGATTAGCAGCCTTTTCTCATGTGTTACTATTATAGCAGCATCAGATTAAACATTTTATCCAAACTCTCCCAGAAAAGCTGGATCTTTTTATACATAACTCCCAATAGAAGAGAAGAGAGGGATAATAGTCAGAACAATGGCTGGCAATTGACTTAAACATTTCAAATGCGTTATCTTTAATCATCACAGACACCCCCATGAGATGAGTGATAGTCACCCAAATCTACAGTTGAGTCAGACACTCAGAGTCTTTACAAGATGTGCCATGGGTGATTCAGCTTTGAATGTGTGTGTGTGTGGAGGGGGGGGGGGTGCTGCCTGCCTGCCTGTTGTTTTGCCTCCCAGAGGAGAGCAGGGTTAGCAACCCAATGGCAAACATCTTGAAAAAGTTCTTTCTAAAACACAACTCCTTCCTAAAGTTCAAATACAGTCCTGAAAATAAAGCAGTCTGTATTTGACTATAATGGTTGTTCTTTCCCTAGATGTTTCAAAGGTGATCCAGGCTTCTGTTGTATATTTGTATAGGTGTGTGTGTGTGTGTGTGTGTGTGTGTGTGTGTGTGTGTATTCTTTGAGAATTTTCTACAATATGTTTTGGTCATATTCAACTCCCTTCCCCAGCCTCACTCAGCTGCAGCTTTCCTTCCCTACTCATCCAAAATTTGGTGTCTTTAAAAACAAACAAAATCACAAAGTTAAATTCGTGGCACCCATGTGTTCTTGGATCATGACCTTCCACTGGAGAGTAGTTGGTCTACCAGGAGCTACAGTCTCAAGGAAACTGACTCCCTCCCTCGGCAGCCATAGATTGCCAATAGCACCTCAGCTGGCGGTGGGACATAATGTCCACCTTCCCTCTGCAAACTGGGATTTTGTCTGGTTTGAGCTTGGGCCAGGCAAGTGAAGCTGTCACAACTGCTGTGAGTTAGCTGGTTCAGGAGCGCCACTGAGTCTGGGAACACTGTTAGCTTGTCGTCTTCAGCCACCCCTTAAACCTTCCCACACCCTCTTCCACCACGACTCCTAAGCCTTGGGAGATACTTGCTCTTCCATATTCATGACACCAAATGTGATAGTCCCCTAATGGTGTAACTTCTTCTAATAGAAAGATTTTGTCTTATCATTCCCTTTCTTTATTCTTCTCTTACATTCTTCAAGATACCATATTCACAGGTAAAATGATGAAAATGAAAACTAGCCAAGGTGAGGCAAGGTAATCCCTTTGCTTTTGTGAATGCACTTGGCTTGATTCTATGAGAAGAATGTGTATATAATTAAATGTACTTTTTCTCCCGTAATCTGTGCTTATTATATTCTACTTACTAGTAATACTAACTACATAATTTATAGGTCTCAATGTAAAATGGAAGATAGAAAACTCCTTGTTAGAAACCTATTAGAAACTAAGACAGCAGCTGTGGGCTTCGATGGGTATGCAAGGCCCTTCTCATTTGTCTTCCTATGTGGCTGGGTGGCACACAAGCTAAGGAAGCCATCTCTACCTCCAAGACCTTTGTATCTAAAGATACATGGTATCGCACAGAACTTGGTTTAACAATTATCTTTAGTGAGCATATGGGCTTACTTCTTAGTGCTGTCTGGATAAGGGGTTTCTGGAGATAGTACAATCAGGCTTACTTTAGACATGTTTTCTCTAAATAAGAGCTCATAATTACTGTAAGTTATTTCCTTGTAAATCATCATTCATGTTTTAAGTAAATAATCATAAGGAACAGTTTTAAAAGGTAATGTAATAAGTTAAGATAATAATGTTGATTTTATATTAAATATGTATCTCTCTCCAGAGGGCATGCATTTGGCTTTCCTTGTTTAGAGATCTGAGAAAGACAATGACACAAGTAGACTGAAGGACCCAGAAAGCAAGGAAGAAAAGTGCTGTCCCAGGCATATGCTGGCTGTACACTCCACATTTACCTACACTCTGGACATGCATGCAAAGAAGCAGATGAAGGTGAAAGCCAGGAATAATTCTGTCATCTATGTAGAGAGGTAAAAACTTGCAACCTTTCACAAGATATTGTTCTACGAAGAACAATTCCAATGGTTAGAATAATTACACTTTAGAACAAATGTAAGAGATCACCTTGCCTATTAAATTTTTAACAGAAATATAAAAGATTTATAAAAGAATATAAAAATATAAATCTTTGAACTCTTTCTCCCCCCCCCTCTTAGCTTCCATATAGAATTCTCACTCTTGTTCATTAAAATTGGCAAAGGGAAAATTTAAAGAATAAATAAACTCCAAAAATAAAAAAGCACATATGCAATAATTTTAAAGAAATAGTGGGGAAAAACAATAACATCATGAAATTGGCAGGCAAATGGATGGAACTAGAAAAAAAAACAACATGAATGAGATAACCCAGACCCAGAAAGATAAACATGCTATGTACTCACTCATAAGTGGATATTAGATGTAAAACAAAGGATAACCAGGCTAATGTCCACAGCCCAGAGAAGCTAGGTAACAAGGAGGACCCTAGAGAGATGCATGGATCTCCCTGGGAAGAGGAAATAGATGAAATCTCCTGGGTAAACTGGGGGCAGGGGTAGAGGGGAAAGGGTAGAGGGGAGGGGGTATATAGGAGAGGATGGGGGATGGGAACATGAGGGATCAGGATGGTTGAGTCAGGGGCAGGATGGGGGGGGGAGAGTAACAAAAGAGATACCTTGATAGAGGGGTCTATTATTGATTTAGGGAGAAACCTGGTGCCAGGGAAACTCCCAGGAACCCACAAGGATGACCCCAGCTAAGACTCCTAGCAATAGCAGAGATGGTGCCTGAATTGGCTTTCCCCTGTAATCAGATTGGTGACTACCCTAATTGTCAACATAGAATCTTCATCCAGTAACTGAGATCCACAACCAAGCCATGGCCCGAGCTCCGGGCATCCAGTACAAGGAAGGAAAGAGGGATTATATGAGCAAGAGGGGGTCAAGATCACGATGAGAAAACCCACAGAGACAGCTGACCTGAGCTTGTGGGAGCTCACAGAACCTGGACTGATAGCTAAGGAGCTGGCATAGGACAGACCTAGGCCCTCTGCATTTCGGTGACAGTTGTAGAGCTTTGTCTTTTGTGGGGCCCCTAGCAATGGGACCAGGACCTATCCCTGATGCATGAGCTGACTCTTTGGAACTATTCCCTACAGTGGGATGCCTTGCCCAGCCTTGATGCAAGGGGGAGGAGCTTGGTCCTGCCTCAACTTGCTGTGCCATGCTTGGTTGACTCCCATGGGAGGCCTTACCCCTTCTAAACAGAGACAGAGGAATGGGTTGGGGATGTGTAGAACAGAGGAGGGGCAGGGACCGGGGAGAGGAAGGAGGAGAAACTGTGGTCAGTATGTAAAATTAATTAATTGAAAAAGAAGCTGAAAGACTCATGGAACAAGTCTTGCAAGATAAATAATCTTATCTATTTTTAAAGTCTACTCGGGAATTTCACATGAGTACACTGTATTTCCATCATTTTATCCCTCCTTCTCTCTCCACCTCTTCCCACATTCCTTCCCCTCCCTCTGAAAGCCATATCCTCTTCTTCTATAGTTAATGTGTTATATAGAGAGGTGGATTCACACACATATATAATACAGAAAGACAGACAGAAAAACCAGCCCATTGAACCCAATTAGTGTTGTTCTGTGTGTATATGCTTGTAACTGACCGCAAGGGATTGGGGCTCAACCCCAGAGAAAACTGGTCTTCCTTCCTTCAACAGCCATTGATTGCCTACAGTTCTTCATCTAGAGGTTGGGGGTTGTGAGATATTTTTCAACCTATGTTGACATTTGTCTTATGATTTCTAGTGTTGTGAAAATATTCCATGACCACGGCAACTTGTATAAAAGAAAACATTCAATTGGGGTGACTTACAGTTTCAAAGGTTTGGTCCATTATCATCATGGTGGGATATGGTGGCATGCAGGCAGGCATGGTGCTGGAGAAGGAGTTGAGAGTCCTACATCTTGATCCATAGGCAGCAGAAAAAAATCTGCATCTATGCTGGGCATAGATTGAGCATTAGAGACCTCAAAGCCTGCCCTCCCTTCAGGAATGTTCCAGCAAGGTGAACAGTAAGCTAGATACAGTAGGTTGTCAAATTTAGTCAAAGAGTTAGAAGAAACATAGGAACACATTTTACAATTAAGGGACTGAAAACCCAAGGAAGGATAACTTCCATATAGAGGAATGCTGCTCTACAAAACATAATAAATTATCCATAGAATATACATCTTTAGGGATAATATGTGGCAGATAAAAGCTGAATGTCTGAAGGGGCTATTGTGCATCTTTACAGGTGCCCAGTATAAAAATATTGGCTCAAAGTGCTTAAGAAAAAATAAAGTTGAGTCTTTAAATACAACTAAATTAGATGATTCAGAAAGATCATTTTCCAGAATTACCATAAAATTGAAGTAAAATTTAATATGGCCTTAAGTAGACAAAATTACATGCTTTGGTTAGTGACTTCAGTTCCTTTTGATTGGATGTAATACTGGCCCTACGTATTACTCACTCAGCAAACTTGCATTGAGCATATCCTCAGTTATAGGCACTGGGCTAGCTGGGTTCAGGATGTGAAAATGAATGGGAGAAGAGACCCACAAAGAGGTGATTAAAAGAGCAGGGGTAAGAGCACTAGCCCCGATACGGAAGGAGACTTTTCCAGATGGCTGCGTGTTCACTGATGCTGTCTGAAGGCTTCCCATGGTCTCTCTTAGTGGCAGCTTGAAGTGTGTAGGATGAGTACAGTTGGCCAGGGTGGTATGTGGATGGTAGGAATTCTCCTAGGGCTGCCACACAGACGTAAGCTACCACACCTGACTTTAAGAGCAGATTTAACTGTGTAGTCATCACTTACCCATCACTCTCATGAAATTCTAACAAAGAGTAATTTAAGAGATGAAAAAAGTCTCCTTTGCTCAGTTCAGAAGACTACAGTCCACCGTAGTGGGGAAGGGATGGCAGTGGATTGGCCAGTGGCCCGCACAGAAAGTAGAAGGGTACTGCCAATGCCCATCTGCCATATTCCTTTCCCCTTTTATTTGGTTTAGGACCTTATCTCACAGGGTGGTACCACCTACATTCAGGGTGGGTTTCTCGCCTCTGTTAATCTAATCCCTCTCTCTCTCTCTCTCTCTCTCTCTCTCTCTCTCTCTCTCTCTCTCACACACACACACACACACACACACACACACACACACAGAGGTGTGTGCCCTAAGTGACCTACATCCAGTCAAGTTGATAATTAGGATTGACCATCACAAACTGTATTCTCTACTATTTGTAGCTGTATTGATCAATCTTGCCATTGCTGTGATAAGATACCTTGACAACAGCGACTTAAGGGAGAAAGGACCGGTCTTGGCCCAGTCTTGGCTCAGATTTCTCAGTTTCAGTCCACTGTGGACGGAAGTCACAGCAGCTGGGGCTTGAGGCAGCTGGCTGCTTTGCATCTGTAGTCAAGAAACAGAGTAATCAATGCTCCTCACAGCTCATTTCTCCTAAAATCAATGGTGTCACCCTAGTGGTGGGTCTTCTCACCTCAGTTAACCCAGTCATGGTAATTCCCCATTCACCTGCCTCTCAGGTTTTCCAGATCTCACAGCCTTAACAGTTCAGATAAATAATCATAGCTGGATATGGCGGTGCACACCTTTAATCCCAGCACTTGGGAGGCAGAGACAGGCGCCTCCCAAGTTCAAGTGAGTTCAAAGTCAGCCTGGTCTATTAAGCAAGTTCTAGGACAGCCAGAGCTGATACAGAGAGAAAACCTATCCCCCCCCCCCAAAAAAAATTCACAACACTACCCCTTGTCAATGTGACATCCATCCAAACACATTATTCTAAATCATAATCTTGTCCTAAAGAGTCATGTTCATCTCATAAGGCAAAATAAAAAATAAAATACAGCTTCAAATTTTCCATTACATTTAATAATTTCAACACTTTAAAAGTTCAAGAGTCAAAGCAATCTCTCACTCACTGTGAGTGCCTATAAAATAAAAACAAGTTTCTAATCTTTGTAGAAGACACAATCTCTTGGCAAATTCCGTGGTCCTCTGGCTCTTATCATTGCTCTGTCCCCTCTTCTGAAAGGATCACTGAACCTTAGGTGCTGAGTTATTCTGAAGCTGTGAACATTTGGACTGGGCTCCACAGCCCTACATTGGGATTGGTTGTGGTTTTCTATAATGGTCACCATATGTTGCAAAGAGAAGCTTCCTTGATAAGGAGTGAGGACTACACTCATCCAAGGGTCTAAGGACAAATATTTAAAACATAGTTAGGAGATTGTGTCTCCTAGGAATGCCTGGATGCTATACCCATGGGTCTCAGCAATGCGATTGCCTAAACATGAGCCAAACAAAGACAACAGCAATAGACATGCAAACCTGAACGGGAAGCCCAAGTGGTCTCTACACAAAGAACTACAGGCAACTAAGGAATTCTAAGAGCAGGAAGAGTATACCAATTGGTTATAGAGTACCAAAAGGCCATCCCTGGAAACATACACAAATTAAATTATACAGACAATCTCTCTCTCTCTCTCTCTCTCTCTCTCTCTCTCCTTCTCTCTCTCCTCCCCTCATGTGTCTGTGTGTCTGCATATGTATCTACACATACATCTATGTATGTAACAACAATTAATGAAAATAGAGGACGTAAATGTGAAAGAGAATTAGGGTATATAGAAGGGTTTGGAGATGGGAAAGGGGAGGGGGAAATTATGAAATGATAATCTCAAAAATAAAAGAAATAATACAAAGTAAAAATGAAAACCAAATTATAGGCTTGCAATATACAATGACACAAAATAAACATTATCATTCCAAATTGGAAGAATCGGGGCTTAGCAAGGAATGTTAGACAAAACCAAGGCCAAGCTATAGCACAGTGAGCACCAACTCCTGAAGTGCCATGTCTGGGATCTGGGGTCTTGTGATGAAATTGTCTGGCCTCCACCCCTCAGGCTCTGTCACCTTCAGCACATAGCCTTTCTCTTAAGCAAACTCTATGCTACTCTTTCCTCAGTGGCTGTCTTCTGGTCTTGATGTCTCCAAATCCTGCCATCTCCATTGAAATTTAGGCATTAACTTCAAGGCTTCACGTAACGACCTCTTAGGGCCTCCTTGTGGCACTTAAACCCTGACCCACACTTCCTGGCTTCATATACATTTAGAAACTGTGGATCTGGATTCCATGATACCCTGAATCTTTTAGCTTCCATACAAAGCCAATAGTGCCATATGTATGATGCTGCCAAGTTCTATTGCCAGCACATGTTGCAGCCTATCCCTTGGGCCACAACTTTTCAGCACCAGCCTAAATCATCTCCTGTCTTAAAATTTTCACCACTAAAAAAAATTTAGTAAAATCATCTTTAAATTTAATTTGACGCAAATTCTCAAGATACAAACAGAATTAAACCACATGAATGGCTCTAAGGCTCCTATTACATTTCCAGATCGGGTGTGTCCTCTGAGACCTCAGCAACCAACCCTCCATTGTCCATGCATGTCTCAGTACTTTTTTTTTTTTTTTTTTGACTTCTTCCTGAATGGACCACTAAGTTCCATTTTCAGCAGATTAGGGCTTTTCTTGCCCCAAACACTGTTGTATGATATTTTGTTGTGTTCTGACATAAAGCTTGCCTGGAGATCAGAGGGCAGAGCTAGCCCACTAGTTAAACCATAGAGACCAGGTGATGGTGGCTTACACCTTTGGTACCAGTACTTGGGAGGCCAATTCCTTTAATCCAAGCACTAGGGCGGTAGAGACAGGAATATAAGGTGGGCAGAGACAGGATCTTGGCCCCATTCAGTCTAAGGATTCCTAGAGACAGGATGGCCCTCATTGGGTCTGAGATTTCGTAGAGGTAGGAAATCTTTGGTGGCTGGCTCCTCTGCTTTTCTGATCTTTCAGTTTTCACCCTAATATCTGACTCCAAGTTTTTATTGTTAAGATTAATTAGATTAATTACATACCTAACTCTTCCACATTCTAGCCACAAAACAACTCAAAGGGCCTAAGCAGTGAGTAGTACTCAGTCACTTTTACCATCTCAATGGTCTTACTTCTCAGCACCAGTCTTCTCTCTTAGTTCTTGTCTCATCACCGTGATAAAATAACTTGACAAAAGCAAGTGAAGGGTGCAAGAGTGCGTTTGGCTCCAGTTCAGAGTTATAGTTGATCATGGTGGGGAAGCCACAACAGCAGGAAGTTGAAGCCGCTGGTCATGTGGTATCCACAGTCAATAAGCTGAGACCATGGGTGTTTGTCTTTCTGGACCTGGGTTACCTCACTCAAAATGATTATTTCCAGCTCCATATACTTACCTGTGTATGTAGTAACGTCATTCTTCTTTATAACTGAATAGTACTTTATAACTGGAGGTTTTTCTACCACCCACCAGTTCCTGAATAAATGATTTCATTGTGTATATGTACCACAGTCCTCTCTCAAATGTGGATGCTGATTTTAAATCTTTAGATATGCGTGTGTGCCTCAGTTGGAGAGTCTATGGAAGTCAGGAAACTAGTGAAGGACAAATGAGGAGGGGGTTTCAAGGGAAGAGTAATTGAACATAAGTGTATGAAGAGGATGGAGAATAATGAAACAGGAAGGGCTAAATGGGTGGGGGATGGGAGGATAGGACAAAGGAAGAAGTATTACATTACAGACCTTTGCAAAGGCCACTTCTATAGAAGTTTACTTAATATCTATGCTTATACACATCTATGGAGTTACCCTATAATGAGGGGCAGTGCCTCTACAAAACATTATACCCTATCAAATCAAAAACCCAATGCCAGGTGTAAGTTACTGCTTCTCCAGTTGTTTTCAGTGGGATCTCATAGTGCTCCCCACAAACATTATAGGGTGCCTTAATTAAGGTTTCTATTGCTTTGAAGAGACACCATGACTACTGCAACTCTTATAAAGGAAAACATTTAGCTGAGATGGTAGATTACAGTCTTAGAGGTTCAGTCCATTATCATCATTTCAGGGAGCATGTCAGGTGGCAATTAAGCAGACATGGTGCTGGAGAAGGAGCTGCTACCTCTTGATCTGCAGGAAACAAGAAGTATACTGAAACACTGGGTGTAGCTTGAGCATATATGACCTAAAAGCTCATGCCCACAGTGACACACTTCCTCCAACAAGGCCATACCTACTCCAATAAAGCCACACCTCCTAACAGTGACACTCCCTATGAGCTTGGGGGCTGGGGGTCAATACATTCAAACAACCACACAGAGTATTGCTATTGTTCTTGGTTACCCTCCAGAACTTGAATTTAAGGTCCTATTTCTGAAGATACCACATACCCCCCACCTTGAAGTCTCAGGGATCATGGTGGAAGAGAGGGTAGAAAAATTTTAAAAGCTTGAGGTGGTGGACAGTGAAACAAACAGTACAGGGCTATTGCACACATGCGTTCACAGTGGCGGAGCCTGCAGACATAAGACCTGCATGAAGTCAAGCTAACCAAAATTTCGGCATGAATGAAGAAGGAGTTTTTCTATACCACCCCTACTGACTGCTGAAGAAGAGAAAAGCTCATTTTCTTCACTAATGCAGGCTCTAAGAGGCCATTGCTTCAATAGCTAGTACTTCACTCATACACATTTATCAAACACTAAGTGGTTCAATGGGTTTAAGAGAACCTGAAGCTGGATGGGAACTGTGGGTTGGGGATGAATTAGAGGAGAGGGGATTGTATTAGATCAAAAATACATTATAAGCATATATGAAATCCTCAAGCAGTAACTAGAAGAAGAGAAGGAAGAGAGGAAGGGAAGAAGTGGAGGAGAAGAGGAGGAGGAGAGGAAGAAAAGAGGAAGAGGAGAAGGAAAGAGGAGAAAGAGGAAGATAAAGAAGAGAAGAAGGAGGGAGAAGGAGGAGGAGGAAGAAGAGGAAGGAGCTTAATGAATGCTCGTGGTCAGCTCACTTTCTCCTTTTCTCGCAGTTAAGGGTTTCAGCCTGACAATGGGTCTTCCTATTTCAGTTATCCAGATCCCTCACAGGTAATCCCTCATAGGTAATCCCTCACAGGTGATCCCTCACAGGTAATCCCCCACAGGCAATCAGTGGCCTGTATCACAGGTGATGACAATTAAAATTATTAGTCACAGTACCAAGCCCAGCAACTTCCAGTGCTATGTTGCTATGTGTCAGAAGCTTTTACTACAAGTTTGAGTAATTTACTGCTTAAAATTCTGTAGCAACTTTCTTCACTATAATCTGCTGTATTTTAAGCCATCAGACTGACTTTGGAGAGTAATAAGCAACTCATTACCGTGGGGGAAACAGCTGGACGAGGAGGCAAGGTTATTTCTTGCGGATGTTGTTGACAAGTCAAGTGGAAGTGGAACCATCACAGAATGTGTGAGATGCATCGGCAGCAGCTCTGAAAGGGATCTTGACAGTGACCATTTACCTCAAAAAAGACTGCCCAGCCAGCTAGGGTAGTACATAACTAATTCCAGCTCTCAGAAGGTTGAGGAAGGAGGGATTGTGAGTTCAAGGCTGGTCTGAAATATAGAACAAGTTCTAGGTCAGCCTAATCTACATGGTGAGGCCACATCTTAAATCCTCTGTAGCAGAAAACAAATTAAAGAAAAAAAATCTGTCAAACAAAAAGATTACTCTTACATCTCAGGGAACGGAAAAAAGAGAAAAAGAAAAACAACAATAGTAGCAACAGCAAAAAAAAATTTTAAAAACCCAACAACTAGTCAAAAACCAAGTAAAATAAGCCTAGAGGTATTAAAAGAAAAGAAATAATGAAGATCCCAACATAACAAATAAAACAGAGACCAGAGAAACAATGGAAAACTGTACCAAAAGTACAGTGGACAAAACCTTACCCATATCAAGAAAACCAGAGATGAGACTCCAATTAAAGAAAAAACAGAAAGAAAGGGGAGACATTGTAACTGCTTTTGGGGAATACAAAGGATTATTAAAGATTAGTTCTATGAATAATTATACTCCAAAACATGGATAGTCTATAAACAAAAGTAAATTGTTGAGCCCAACCTACCAAGACTGAGAAATAAAGAAATACAAAATCTTAGCAGATAGACAGTGTTTAAGGAGGGTTTTTCCCACCAAATAAACCCCAGTCTGATGGCTTCACTACTGAAGTCTACCAATGATTAAGAACGAAGGCCAACCCTCTTCAAATGTTTCTTGAAATAAAGAGGAGGGAAAATCTCCAAATCTATTTTTCAAGACTAGCATTGCCCCAGTATTAAAGCTAGCAAAGACATCAGAAGAAAAGATTTTTAAAGACTGATATTGCTATTAAACACAGATGTAACAATTTTCTTCACAAATATGACTGAACTAATTTTAGAGCACAAAAAGTTTTGTGATCATATGAAACTTATTACAAAGAGACAGGTTTAAAGTATGCAAACCTACACCAATTACTAGAATCAAAAGGCAGTATGGCCGCCCAAACAGACCCAGAGAAGGCGTTTGGTGAAATTGAACATCTTCCATAAAAAACTATAATGTATGAGGGAGAAAAGGAATGAACTCCAATACAACAGGGACTGTGTATGACAAACCCATAACTAATGTCACAGTCCATGACCAAAAGTTGAAAACTTTTCCTGTGACATCAAGGCAAGGTGGCTACTCACTCAGGTGTGTGGGATGAATAGGTTAAAGAGATCATTGTATAATATGGTAACTGTATATGACGTCTGTTATTGGTTCTCGACTTGACTATATCTGGAATTAACCAAAGCCTAAAGAATTGGCACACTTGTGAGATCATTTGTTTGTTTATTTGAATTATTTGAACCCATCTTTTGAGGTGGAAAGATCTACCCTTTAACCTGTGCCACACCTGCTGGTAGCCTGTACAAAGGAAGTGGAGAAAGAAAGTGATTGCTTTTTGCTTTCTTGCTCCTGCTCTCCTTGGCAAGTTCATCCCTTCACGGGCATTAGAGCCTATGATTCCTATGGCCAGCTGAGACATCAAGCCTCATGGACTGAACAGCTACTGGATTCTTGGCCCTTCCATTGGTAGGAAGCCATTGTTAGCTACCCTAATTGTGTGTGTGTGTGTGTGTGTGTGTGTGTGTGTTCATTATAAATTCTGTTCTAGATCTGTGTCTCAACATTCCTAATGATGTAACCCTTTAATACAGTTCCTCATGTCGTGGTGACCACCAGCCATTAAATTATTTCCTTGCTACTTCATAGCTATAATTTTGCTACAGTTATGAATCATACTGTAAATATCTGCATTTTCCAATGGTTTCAGGCAACCCTTGTGAAAGGGTTGTTTGACCCCCCAAAGGCTGAGAACTCTTGCTCTAGAGAACCATGACTAAGTCACTGTAGTTAGTAATAATTGATTATATTCTCGAAAATGGCTCAAAGTGGAATTTTAAGTGTTCGTGAGGAAAAAGACGTAAGTACAGGAGGTAATGAGCTTGCTTATTAGTTCAATTTCATGATGTGTACATATTTTGACCCATGGTGTAAGACAAAGCATATCAATGATATTGGTTGGGCATGTTCAGAATGGTGTGGCTTGCCTACTGATGTTATTCTGCTCAAGGATCCCAGCACGAAAATGACCCCCGCTGACGGATTGTTACACCATAGATCAATGCATCACTCAACCCTCATCAGAGGGTTCCTGTAGGAGATGAGATTAGCAAAGTGAGAGAAGACTTGAGAACATTCAGTCCTAAACGGGATGTTTTCATCAAACCCCTCGCCCCAACACTCCAGGATCTATGTGGAGAGGAGTTGGAAAGACTGTAAGAGCCAGAGGTGGTGGGTGGCTCCAAGGACACAGGGTTATTCAGACACAACAGGACTGACAATCATATGAACTCACAGGGACGGTGACAGTGCACACAAGACCTGCACAGGTTCAGACAGACAAAATCTCAGCGTGAGAAGGGGAGGTAGATGCCAAGTTCTACCCCCAACCAATAAGCTGGTTGCAGTTGCTACTGTAGTTGAAAGGGGGAAATCAGTTTTCTCCCGCTGAGTGTAACCACACTCCAGGGCAAGCCCCATGCCCAAGAGTAGATGTCCAATGCAAAACTGACTTCATGTTTTGTGGGGTTTTTTTGGGGGGATGTGGTAGTGGAAATTTCGTTTTGTTTGGCGATTTTCATCTTACTGGTATTTTATTTGTTTTGATCTTATTTTTGAGTTTTAGGGGGAAAGAGAGAGAGAGAGAAACATGAAGTTGGGTGAGTATGGCAGTGCGAAGAATCTGAGAGGAGTTGGGGAAGAGGAAACGTCAAACTACTATATGAAATGTTTATGAAAGAATAATATATAGAAAAGTTAATAAAAATGTGCAATTTTGTTCATTTTAAAGGATTTTAAAAGGTTGAATTCAGTCGCGATGTTGACTCCCACTGTGCAGAGCATCGGGTTAGAGGGCACGCACGCTGTGGATCTTGGGCTTTTCCTCTGCCTGCCTTTAAGGGTTCCTCTTTGGTGTGTGTGCATAGGCTACATTCTTCAAAACACTTTAGAGTTTGAACTTTCGTGCAGGTGTGAGGAGGGCTCCGATTTCATTGCTTACACGTAAGGAATGAATTACTGATACCTGTTACCCTGTGGGTGGATCTCGGAAGCTTTATGCTAAATGAGAATGGCAAGGCACAAAAGCCCTAACCCAAACGATTACACTTCTATCAAGTACACAGAGACATAAATTTGATCAATGGTGCTAAAAGCTGATGTGAAGGGGGATGGGACATGACTGCTAATGGATTTGAGATTTCTTTTATTCCCAGATTATATAAATATTGATGATATTTTTTTTCCAATTCGGTAAATATTTTTTTTTAAAGCCAACAGATTGTAAAGGATAATTATAAAAGGAGGAATATCACGTTCTGGGAATGTGAACCAACAGAGACAATAGTGAAAACCAAAAGAGGCTAAGCTATATTTCCCCATTCCACACCGAGCATTGAACTTGCTCTTCTGTGAGGCCAGCTCCGAGGTGGTGCGATTTTCTCGTCCTTGCCTGGCTTGTCAATGCACTATACACCGTTAAGGTTCGATAGTACCTTAGTACTTAAATCCTTCCCTACCTTTTAAAATGGTGTTGGGGTGGAACCCAGGGCCTTAATGCATGCGAGTCAAACACTCTACCACTGACCCTTATCTCCAGCCCTTAAGCATTTTGATATACTAATTACATTTGGGAAATTTGGATGTTTTTTCTTTAATAATCAAGGTTACCAGGTCAGATACCTGGAAAGTTTTAAATGCCCACATGTGATGGTGTTTGTATGAGCTAACCCGTCCTAGAATTTTTATTTGGAACATTAAAATTCTCTGCACACAGCTACTTCGCCGCTATCCACACCCCCAGAGAAGTTTCTCTTTCAAAAAAAAAAAATTCCATTAAGTGATGGAAAGAAGCTTATCTCTACATAAAAGCCTCTCTTCAAGTTGGTATTTAAAATGAAATCTTAAGTTTTCCCTCTTCCCCCAAACTATGGGCTCACCAGGAGATTTGGGGGCAGAGAGTAATTACGTGCACTTCATTTTTTTGACACGTTCCTGCAACCGCTGTCTGTCTGGTCAGCACCCTTACTGCAACAACTGAGAATAGAATCTCACTGTTGTTCTCTGAAGCAAACGCAACTGGAGTCTGGAATGAGCGGCGCCACGCAACGTCAGGTACGCGCGAGAAGGCCACAGCCTACACGCCAGCCGGCTTGTAACGGGTATGAGACTCCTAATTTCTGTTTCGTCTTTTGAGGCCTGGTGCTAAATCCCTTTCTACATTAAAAACACTCACCACACTCTGCAATTACCTGACAGACTGCAGAGCAGCCGAGAACAAACATTCTGCTTGGATGTCATGTCTTCGCTGCGTGTGCAGCAGCCCACACGATGCCGGTCAGTAATGACTGAAATATGGCCCTAAATACCATCCTCTCCATGTGAATTGAATTAATTGATTTATTAGGTGCAAAATAGCCAGGTGGATTTAAGCTAATTAAGAATTTGATTGCTAATTACCAACAAAGGGAGAATTAAAAAAACGAGTACGTTAAATAAGGGCTGTCTTGTAAAACACGCAAGCTGCTCTCCAGCAGGGAGAGCGAGGATGAGAACACGGCGGCTGGCCTGGGGTGGACCGCAGGGACGCAGCGCTGCTCACGTGTGAGGGCCTGGGTTTGATCCCTAGGACAGAAACAACGTGTGTACGTTGGTGTTGTGACTGCAGAGTTTGAAGAGTAATGAAGCATCTTAGTCTTTCTAGGGACTGGGCAGGATTTTGAGTAGCGGCGTCTCCTCTTAACAGACATTTGTGCTAAGTCCAGACTAAAGAAACAAAAGAACGTATTAAGTTCGGAAGAATTTTCAAACGGTGTATGAATGGTAGATGCACCAACAATGATGAATCAAATACGTGCTCCCCTACAGGAAAGAACATGAACAGATGCAATATTCCGTTCTATAGCCTGTGCTTCTCTACTGAGCCTTCGCATGCGTTCATCTGCCTACAGAGCCATCTAACACTCATTCGGAGTATTTTAGAATACCTTACGCACATGTTTATCCTATGCTTTTATGCAACACTTTATCTTCAGGATGTCAACATTTTAATAACAGCACATAATCATTTTCAAACATTTACTTAACATTCATTCTGTGCTATGCAAGATACACTAAGCACTTCACATGGATAATTACCTTTAATCCTAGCAAAAACCTGCCGATGAAAAATCCCGAAGTTTAGACTTGTTAAGGAACTTGCCCATGGCCATGAATCCAGCAACTGGTGGAGCTGGGACTCACGTGGAGGCAGTCTGTCTCCACCGCTTGACTTAATCATTTCCCTGGACTGCTCAGTCTTTTTAATGGCTATATCATATTTCAGTGTTTGGGTGTACTGTAATTCATGTAAATATCTCCTTATTTTTAGACATCTGGCTTCCTTCCTATTTGACCACTATGTAAATACTGCTTTGGTGAGCATATAATCATTTGTTCATTTTGTTGACGGTATCTTGGCCACTGATGCATTTCCTTTGGCGAATTGTTTGTTTAGATGCTTTTCCCATTTTAAAATTGGCAAGTGTATCGTTTTAGTTGTACGAATTCCTTACATATTCCTCATGCAATTCCTTTATTGGATACATGGTCTACAGGTATGACCTCCCATTTGAGGAGCTGCCTTTTTTTCTTCCCTGACAATGTTGTTTGAAGTGAGGTCTTCCGAGTATCCATTCTAAGTTAATTGTTGCACATTGTGGGAGGTGGGAGACCCAGCTGTTTTGCATGTCTTGCTGTCCCAGTTTCCCTTAATGAAGAAATTCTTTCCCTACTGAATAGTGCCGACATTCATGCCTAAAATCAATTGATCATGCCACAGACGAGTGGGGGCCTCCATTCTAGGCATTGATCATGTTTAGGTCAGTTACAGAATCTTGATTGTGTTTGCTTTGTAGCGGATTTGAAAATCACAAAGTGTGCCTGCCCAGGGATGTCAGCGGGGAAGATGTGAGTCCTGTATAAGTTGTGCCTTGTTTTCAAGGTTGTTTTGAACATTCTGGGCCTCTTATGCATTCTCGTTAATTTCCGGGTAAGCTTGACAGTTTATGCAAAGAAGCCACGTGACCTTCTGGTAGTTGGCATTTTTCATCCCTGGATCGATGTGGGAAAAGTTTGCCATCATACCAAGGTCAAGTCTTCTAACACATAAATATAGACGGGGTTCTTACCGACAACATCCTAATGCTTTGTTACAGTTGAAGTTTAAGTTATGTTACTCTTTGGTTTACTTTATTCTTAACTATTTCATTCTTTTGATGTCGGTATGAATAGAATTATTTTATTAATTTTCCTTTTGGGTCGTTCATTCCCCATGTATTGAAAATACAATATAATTGCATATGCTGATATGTCCCCTTGTGAGATTGCTAAGCCCTTCATTAGTTTTACTTAAGGTTAGTGAATTCTTCAGGACTTTATATACATATAAATCATGGCACCTTTAAGTATGGTCTTGATACTTCCTTTCCTGCCTGCATACCTTTTTATTTAATTTTCTTGGCTGATAACCTAGCTAGAACTTCTAGTACAATGTTGAACAGAAATTGTAACAATAACTCCTGTGTTTTTCCTGGTTTTAGATTCTACCACTAAGTGTGAGATTAGTTGTACATTTTTTAATATATTCTTTGTATCTGAATGAGTTCTTTATCTTCTTGGTTTGTTGAATGTTTTTATCATGAAAGAATGCTGACATTTATTGAATGTTCTTTTGCTACCTAAGGAGATTGTGTAGGGTTGCTTCTATTGCATTACTATGCTATTACTTTATTTTCAAACATTAAACCAACCTTGTATTCCAGCAATAGTTCCCTAATGGTGATGGAGTATGTAATTATTTTGTCTATGGCTGTGCTCAACTTGCTAGAATTTTACTTAAAATATTTATGTCTTTGTTATAAAATATACTAGTCTTCGGTTTCCTTTCCATGATGTCTTCTCTGGTTTAACCCTAAAAGTAATGCCTCATGGAATGGTTGGAAGCTGTTACTGCCTCCTCATGTAATTTTTGGGAGTGCCCATAAAGAATTCATATTACGTCTTTGAATGGTAGCACTCACCTATGAGGCATTTAATTATTAATAGCTTTATATTTATACATATACATGTAATAGAATTACTGCATCAAAGATATAAACCAAAGCTTTTTATACATAATATTAAATTGCCTTCCCTGAGGGAAAGAAAATACCGATGCCGATTCACTAGCAGCATATGAGATATTATATAGCTTTGTTCATAAATATATGTTAAGGTTCATTTTTTTTCAATGATTGGTTCTTCTCAACCCTGGAAAACAACATCCATTTGTATATTGAGCAAATAATTGCTCTTGGTATTAATATTTTTAAATAAAAAATTTATTGATCACATAGAGTCATTAAAACTATATGAGTTTACAGTATTGATTTCAGGTCAGTCTTAGCCACAACAGAATGTAGTTTCCTAGATTCAAGTACAACTTAGCATTTGATGAGTAATGACGGTCCAGCTTGCCTGATACTTCCACACCACACAGTCTTACCTCTAGTATAGATTCTTCAGGAAGAAAGATATAAATCTGGCCCCAAGCTAGCTCAGCTGAGTTTTTATTTTTGTGGTTATCGTCAACAAAATACAGTGAAAGATTTATGGCTCAGAAAGAATATTAATAAACACTTGGTGTAGTCTGTCATAAGTAAGAGATTGCATATACTTATCACAGTCCTGGATTCATTTTTTTCACGGTAATGAATCTCCGTACCTACTACCATTTCATCTTGATTGTTTACTTGAAAACATGCCGATGAGTTGAGACACCTGAAATGCATGTCAGATGTGGACCTAAACCGCAAATGTGGCAAAGCTGAGCTGTGTGTCTTGCCACTGCCTTAGAGGTCATCCTTCTCTTGGTGGACTCTCTTGGCTGGGAGAGACTTCTTTCTTGAACCCTTACGAAGTTGTCATTGAGCACCCACCAAAGCGTGGGGAACATTTTAAACTCAGTAGATCCAAGTCAGTGGTTTTCCTGCCTGCTCTTTGTATTAGTGGTAGGAACATGTAGCATAAGGTGTACTCCTTACAAGTTGACTCTAGTGGAAGTTTAGGCATTTTAGGCACCAGTCAGTATAAGTCTCGCTCCATTGCATTTGGCTGTCTTCCTTGCTATCTTCTCTTTTATTGCCTTCCAGTGAGGTGTTGTTTATTGCCCTGCTGGCCTCCCTTGCTTTTGTATTGAATAGCTCACAGGGTTTGTATCTGATCTTATCTTATTTCCACCACCTTTCCACCCCTTGCTGGTTGATTTAATATTCACTGTGACATTATCTCCAACTCTCTTGTGAATGAATTTACATTCAACTTAGGGCAAGATACCACATGAATTATAGAAGAAACATTGCCAAGGTAAGCAGTAAAAAAAGGTTAAAGTCCGGAATTTTTCTTGCTTACCTGCTCCGCTCCTTATCCATGCATCTCTGTGTGTGTAAGTCCCTTAGGCTTTAACAGGAATTCACTAAATGCACACAATTTTCTTCGCTAAACTCTATTATTCTTCCAATTTTATATCTTAAGATAAAATGTTTTCCC
Organism: Alexandromys fortis; assembly: GCF_014885135.2. NCBI lineage: Eukaryota > Metazoa > Chordata > Mammalia > Rodentia > Cricetidae > Alexandromys > Alexandromys fortis. The sequence continues at coordinate 5,020,989 of NW_026067976.1, read as the reverse complement.
ATTTAATTCCAAGCCTAAGTCTTTCTCAGATTCACTAGAGAGTTCACTGGGCCTGAAGTTTTACATCACAGAAGGCTCCAGTCACGTCACAAATGTGTGTACAGTTCTTCTTACCAACTTTGTTTTGGTTGGAAGAAAGTGAAGTTAGCTGCTCAGGTAGTAAAGGGAACTGACCAGAAGGGTGTGGATGAATCTCAAAGAACCCAAATAAAGCTGGCCTGCCCAGGGACTGAGCATAGAACCTGGTCCCGTCCTGGCGCTTGTGCAGGCACGTGAACTGCATCAGCTTCACCCTGTGCCATCTGGTCAATGCTGCCTGATTTTGTGGGTTCATGGTAGAAGAGGCTCACCCCAAAGCTCCTCAGTTTATTCCATCTTATTCATAGTTCCAGATGTCTGGGAAAATAAAGATAGATCTAGTTTGGATGAAAGGGCTTGGCCCTGGACCAGTCATTTGTGACCATTAATCCAGAGCTCCCTGAGGGTCCGAATAAAAGAGGCTGGCTCTTTTAAAAAGGTGTCACCTAAGCCAAACAAACAACTTTGTTGTTTGCTTGCTGTACTGCTTAGGTGCTATTTGGTGAATTATAGAAAAATTACCATCCACGAGACAACGAGTGTCTGGTCTCCTTCAGAGCAGTGTGTAAGGTCGAGTTGCGTGAGTACAATGGTGTTTGTTCTCTTAATTGCCTTTCATCTGTCATGTTCTCACTGATGCACATGGCCTCCTGGGCTCATCTTTTTATTCATTCATATTCCCTTTCCAGATATAAGGGAAATCATAAATCATCTGCAAAATTTTCAGATTCATTCATTTCTGGATGCGATGAGAAGAAGGCGTGGAACTGCCCTAGTGAGATTCAGTTTCGCGCTCTTCACAGTTGATCTGGGATTATTTCTGCAATGAGCGTTCTTAATGTTCTCCATAATACCAGCTGTTGAGATTTTCTTACTAACAGGGTCTTTAGTGAATCGCTTGTAACAGCACATCTGTGTGACAGTGAGCCTCTTTCTGTAGCCACGGAATTGAGCCTGAATCCTCAGGTAATGTTTCTGAGGACGCACTATTTAGAATGTGGTGAGAGCCCACGCTTTGTGTTCCTGCGGTGCGATGCCAGCCAAGGCTTTAAGCTTACTTGTCAGTCAACCTTTTGCTTGTTAAGAACTTGAGATGAATACGGCAATGTATGGGCTAAAAGAAGTTGGAAACTGGCTCACCAGCTGGTTACAAAGAAGAGCCTTTAAGGGGAGAGTTTGGAGATTAAAGAACATTGCGTAGGATAAGCCCTGAAGGTGTAGATGGGAGACTTCCAGACACCATGCATCTGATGCCGGTGAGAAAGGGAGGGTTCACCATAATGCCAGCTAAAGTGGGCCTGTGGAGGTCCAGGTGAAGCATTTAATTTAATCAGTTCAACAGATGTGCTCTCGTCGGGTCTCCTTTATTTTGACTATGGTCATATTTAAAAACTTCAGAAACACCAGTTATTTCTTCTTTTTCTTAGTGCATAGGTTACATTCATGAGCGCGTGGGGAAGAAGCAGGTCACTCCTCTTGTTTGTAGGAGCTGGAGCAAGGGGATATATGGAGATTTATATCACAGATGTCTACATAATGAAGTTGTAAATTCCGCCTGAAGATGGAAGTTAACATTTTCATTGTAAATGCATGGTCAAACAATAGCCGTTTCTGTCTTTGCTCTCATAGCTGCTCTCCCCCTGAACTGACAACCATAACTGTATGAATCAGCCCAGCTGTGATTACTGGAAAGCGACATTCAGATCCAGGACTGGGGACACCCACTCACAGAAGAAGGGCACCCTCACCTGACGTTCCGGCCAGTCCCTCCTGAGACTCCATCTGCACTGCTGGTCACATGCAATGCTGGCACCGCTGCATGTAGACTCAAGAGCTGCTAGTGTAAATGGAGAGTAGGGGGCTAAGGGAAGGAAAGACTCTCTTCAGTGATGTGACTGTTTCCAGGTCACCCACACTCCTACAAGTCTCTCTTCATCCATGCTCTGTGTGGAAGCTCAGTAAACTCACTGGTCACCAAGGTGAACTTGGACAAAATCAGTGGTCTGTCATTGGTGCCCTGTCAGGGGGACAAATATTTGTTCAAGACTCCCAAGGAAAAGGTCATAAAACAACGGAATTCAATGGCAATTTGGTTGGCCATGTAGTTAGTACCTTATTTCACATGTGTGACAGCTAGGCCTTATTGGCACAGAAATCTCAGAGTAATTAATTTTGCAGAACTTTTTCCAGCTGTTATGCTCAATTATTGTAAATCCTGTGTCTGCAGTCTTTCCCACAAGTTACATTTGTAGTCTTCTCCACACACCTGTTGATTATCCCCAGAATTCAATGGGAACAAGCTGGCTGAAAAGCCTGGCAACATGGATAGAACACTTTCTATGTAGCGAAGTATTGTATTTTCTAGCTCGGCATTGGGCTGCTTGGGTGATTGTCTTTTTTCTTTAACACGTTCACCACACCCATCTCTCAATCGGAGCCCCTCTGGGAAGTCACAGTGGTACAGCAACCATTGGTGGTTTTGTGACATAAGCAGCTTTTGTTTCAGAGAGGAGGAGTAGAGACTCTGAGAAGTCTGCCCTTGGGGCTGACCAGAATTGTTCCCCAGTAGGAGATCACAATAATGATTTCAGAGCAGGTGGAAGAACTGGGTTTCCAGTCACAGAAACTAAGTGTTTCTTTGGCTTTCTTTCTTTCTTTCTTTCTTTCTTTCTTTCTTTCTTTCTTTCTTTCTTTCTTTCTTTCTTTCTTTGTTTTTTCTTCCTTCCTTCCTTCCTTCCTTCCTTCCTTTCTTCCCTTTCTCTCTCTCTCTCTCTCTCTCTCTCTCTCTCTCTCTCTCTCTCTCTCTCTCTTCTGCCAGTGCTGGAGAGCAAACTCAAGGCCTTGATCATGCTGAGCAAGTGCTCTATCAGCAAGTTACCCACCAGGTCCACCCCTGACTGTCTGGATCTATTGATTATTTGTGTGCACACGTGTTTAGGAAATATGAGAGCCAGCAACAGGGTCTTTCTTGCTCCAGTGTAAGAGGACTCTTGCCAAGAGAGGCAGCAGCAAAATAAATAAGTGCAATTTGAACATTTCCTACTAGAACGTATGCTAAATAAGAGCACCCTTCTCCCTCCGTGCCAGGCCCTGCTTTCCTATGCCTATGCTAGGCCTATGCCTATGCCTATGCTAGGCCCAGGCGAGCATTTGCTCAATGGAGGCTCTGCTGAGTCCTGCACACCTAACTCTTGCCCTCACCCTCCGAGTAGGAGTGATACCACTGCGCTGATACTGCCATTATCTGGCATTATCCTTCAGGGTTTCAAACCTTACTTCACCTTTTAGTGCAACAGTTGTTCAATGACTATTCTCCCTTGAAATCTCTTTTTCGTATTACAGTTGTAAAAATTACCACTTGGACAGTGCGAAACTTTCCTGCCAGACCCAGGCCCTGCATAGCGTGGTCTCCTAGCCCGCACATCCTTTGACCTGAGCTGATGCACTTAGTGATGCTGAAAGTGTGCAGCAGAAGCCTGGGCAGGGCCTGTCTGGAAAGTGCCAAAGGAGCACCATGTTCTGCATGTGTAAGCGAGTCAATGCGGCCCGGGGTTCCCTGCGGGGACGACGGTATTGTTTTTAATTGTCTATTTTAATAGGCTCGGATAAAATACTCCTCTGTTTTATTTGATCTACTCCCCTAGTGGGACTTCTCCCCGCTTGCTTTATACTGTTGTGACAGTTTCCTACTTAGACATTTAGCTGTTTCGACAGGGCCTCTTGATTATCAATGACAGTGACTGTCTCTCTATCTACTCACATTTAATCCTAGTGGTCCTTGATCTATGGGATCATTTGAAATTTAAAAAAAAAGGAAAAGATTGAGTTTTGGGAATCTGGGATGAATGAAAGAAATTCCATGAAGGAGTAAACAACAATAAAATCAAGCACAGGTTTGGTTTAATCAGCTAAGTGAATCTGCATTGATTGTTTTTTTTCTTCTTTTCAGCGTTCTTAGCGGTAATCATAGATGTCCACAATTAACCCTACTTTAACCAAACCAGCTTTTTACCATGGTACCTTCCTGAAGTGGCCTATTTGATCAATTTTCTCTTAGAAGTATTTAGCTGACTGTGACATCACAAAATGTCAAGAATAGGAGGCCGATGTGGCTCTACCTTGGCTCAACTGCCTTTGTCCTACATGGAGCTGTGCACCTGCAACTGTAAGCAATGGGCAGAGGCGCCTCCCTGCTCCCTGTTCAGTGACTGAGGAAGAAGCAGCGCTCTTTAGATAGACACTGTGCTTTACCGCAAAGGTCAGGTGACTTCTTTGCATCATCTTGCAGAAAGAGTTACGTGCCTTTCCCTAAAAGTTTGAAGTGGGACCTTGACAAGGCTCAGAAAGTAAAGGGACTTGGCCTGAGCCTCACGACCTGAGTTCAATTCTCCAACCCCACGTAGTTGGTGGGCAGGAACTGTTACTGTGAGCTATCCTCTAATTTCCATATGTGTACTGGGGCATAAGTGCACATAAATAAATAAATAAATAAATAAATAATACCAAAACACAGTTTGACGTGACTCCACTGAAGGGATTTAAGAAGTGGGCCAGTATGAAGACCTAAGGTGGGCTAGTTATATTTTGGCTTATATAATATCTGCTCTGGATTCTGCTATTCTTCCACAAGGTCTCTTAGAACGACAATGCCAAGAAGCCCTAGCTAAAACTTCAGTCAATGGGGTTCCCTGGGCCTGGTCATTTCCTGCTGGCTCCATTTGTCCTTCCTCCATGCTGCATGTAGGCTGTGGACCAGCCCCGTGACCCAGGCACAAACTCCATACCCTCGGCTGGGCCCTGAGATCTCCCAAATAGATTGAGTGGCATTGGGTAAGAGTGCCCCAAATTCACCCCACTCCTCTGCTGGTTGTTGTTAGCTCCACGCACATGGACCAACCTGAACTCTGAGCTCCAGGTCCTTGTACTCACCATCACGGGTTTATAGGTGGACGTGTGCACCTAACAGGGTGTGGTACCTTGAATGTCTTTGGCCACCATAAACTCTTAGGGAATGAGACTATGAGGTGCGGCCTTATTGGAGGAGGCTGGATGACACAAGCCTTTCTGGGGCACACCTTTAACCTGGGTCACACCTATTGGAAGTGTGTCACTGTAGGGTGGGCTTTGAGGTCTTTTTCTCAAACCTCGTTTCGTGTCACAGCCGGTTAACTTTCTGTTGCCTGAAAGATGTAGGCCGTTCTGTTTTTTCTCCAGCACAGTGCCTGCCTGCATGTGGCCTAGCTCCCCTGCTATAATGGACTGAACGTCTGAACTGTAAGTGAGCCACCACAATTAAATGTTTCCTACGTAAGAGTTGCCGTGGTCAACCTTTTCGCCAAGATTGTGCCGAACGTGAAGAAGGAACCGTGTGTCTCTCCAAAGCCATAGCAAAGACCTTGAAAACAAAGAAGATAATGCTAAAAGGTGCCCACAGCCACAAAAAGAAGATCCAAGCACCGCCCACCGTCTGACTGCCCACAACCCTGTGGCTCCAGAGGCAGCCCAAATACTCTCAAAAGAGCACACCCAGGACAAGCTTGACCAGACCCCTGAGTCTGAAGAAGACAGAAGACAACACATTTGCTCTGGCTGTGAACATCAAGGCCGGCAAGCCTCAGATCAAATGGGCTATGAAGAAACTCTATGACATTAATGTGGCCAAAGTCAACACCCTCATAAGGCCTGACAGAGAGAAGAAGGTGTATGTTCGGTTGGCTCCTGATTATGATGCTCCAGATGTTGCCAGCAAAATTGGGACCATCTAAACTGAGTCCAGCTGGCTAATTCTAAATATACACTTTTTCACCATTTAAAAAAAAAAAAAGTTGCCGTGGTCATGGTGTTTCTTCACAGCAATAAAAATCCTAGCTAAAACAGAAGCGTAATCCAGGATTCCCTGGGAATTCTCCAGTCACAGAAACAAGATAGCAGCAACAAAACCATCTCATTGTGATGCAAATGAGAAGGAAGGCCAGTCTGTACCCTCCTTACCCAAAAACTTTTACTCTCCTGGGTGATATTGGCTTCCCCAGATGCAGCAGAACTTAAAGTAGGCGTTTGGTACAGAATCTTTCCTTCAGAGAGTCAAAAGAAATCCAAGTTGGCTGTGGGGAATGGTATGGGCTACCCCTCCCCAAGGTTCCCTGCTTATTATTGTTATTACTGTTGTTGTTATTAATGTTACTATTATCCCATTTATGGCCAGCTATCCTACCTTGCCTAGACCTTTCTTCATTGCTAATGAAGCTTACAGGATGACGCAGTCACCCAGACATTGCAGCAACAATAATTCCCTGTACTTTTATTGCTATTATCTGTCTTATTTTTCCTATTGCCGTCAGCTCAAAGAGTCCCTTTCCTTCACATAATTGATATGTTAATCTTATTTTCACTTGCTATGCCTCATCCCCATGGTGACTCATGGAACTGTTTTAAAATGACCTTCTAGTTAGACCATTATCTGATTGGAGAAATATTTGACTGATACCTATAGCCTCAGCTCTTGGGAGGCTTTGAGACTAGACAAGGCATCCAGCCAGTTGCGGGCCAGCCTGGAGTATCAGTAAAACCTGTTTCAAAAACTGGATCACACCAAAAACTCATGTATCAATTTTCTGAATTTCTTACTGTTTATCCCTGGCTTAGAGCAGCTTAAAGAACTTCTCCTCACCTCCTCTCCTTAGACTTTGTGGCATTTGATGCCCAAAGGGTTTGCATTGTGAGATGTTTAGAAACTTCTTTCAAGTCTTAACAAGATCATATAAGGTCTCTGAAGACAGGGAGTATGTCTATTTCATACTTGTGCTGTTTTTCTTTAAAAAAAAAAGAAGAAGAAGAAGCTTTATCTTCATGTGGTTTGGTGACTGTGGAGGCCGAAGAAGGGTATTAGATCCTCTCAGAGTTGGAGTTACAGGCAGTTGTGAGTCACCCCCGTGGGTGCTGGGAACCAAAGTCTGAGTATAAAATTGGCAAGCACCCTTAACCTCTGAGCCATCTCTTCAATCTGGGTACGTGTACTTTTTACATCTACTTGGTAACTGTTTGCAGAATCAGTAAATAAAGAACAACTCCCAGGCCCAGGCCAGGTATGCTTGGAAGTTGTAGAAGTGTCTTTTACAGCACCAAGAAGCAGCCAATCACTGGAGCATAGCTGGCGGTGTCTGGCCTCCCTGCTTGAGGGGAAAGACTTGATTTTGATCCCACTTTTCCTCTTATTTCTTCCTACCTAACAATCTACGCTCTTTGAAGCTGGAAAGAGGAATGCTTACAAAGTACAAGAGAGAGGAGGAGGAGGGGGAGGGGCAGGAGAGGGAGGAGAGGTCTGGGCAAGTTCTATCTTTATCCCTGAACTTTCTCTCCGCTTCTATTTTATTTCACGACTTCACTTTCCTTGGCATTCTTTCCCCGCTGGCCCCTGCTCCAGCTTTCCACAGCTGGACCGCTGTGCTCTTTTCCCGCTCCTCCTCCTTTCCCTCCAGGAGATACTGGACCAGTGAGCCATACCACTGCCTTTTATTTTCATTCATTATGAGACAGGGTCTCTAAGTTGCCCAGGTGGGCATCAAACCTGTGATCTACCTGCCTCAGCCTCCCGAAGAGCTGCAGTTGTCGGTGTGTACCACATCAACCTATCACATCTGCCATCTAACACTGGATGTCCCTCAGCCTCAGAATGCAGCCCATGTACGTGTAGCCCTTTCCAAATGTCCCACTCTGGTCCGTGGCCACTCATTTCTGTCTTGTGTGGTGCTTGCTGACTCATATTCAAAAGGCAAACCAAAGAGTGTCCTAAATTCCCATTGTTAGGGCTCAGCTCATCGCAGTGACATTCTGACTTGATGAGTCACCTGCCCGGAGTCTCTGAGCAGTACAGAAGCATTGGCTCTGCTTTGCGGGACTGAGGAGAGAGGGGTTAACTTTGTTAAACATATTGGTATGTTGTAAATATGTATGACTCCTTAGAAACCATCAGCTGGCCCAGTCATATTGAGTCATACATCTGGAACACAGCTGAAGGGGTTAATTACAAACAGCTGCATCTAATCATGCCTGCATTTGCTTCCCTATTAAAGGGCAAGGGAAAGACAGAATCCAAAAAAACAAAAAGGAAGCCTTCCAGGGAGATGGGAATTCTCCAGAAGCCAAGAGGAGTGCGAGGAGAGCCTGGATGCTCTGAGAATCAAGAGAGACTCCTGCCGAATAACTGAAAATGAGCTGTACTTAAATATAAATGTGGCCTTGAACTAGAACACACTCTGCTTGAAAAACAAGACCTGACTAGTTATAGGAGATGATCCCTTTCTGTTCAAATTCTTCTCCTTTTAAAACAACCCGCTAATATTTAACCATATTTTATAGTCATGTTGGGGAAATCTGTGTTAACTGAAGTTATAATCATGATATTTTTAATCAAGAATTTTTCTATATATTAGCTTTTAAAGGTGTACGTATGTGTGGATGTGTTGATGTGTGTGCGCATGTATGGGGCACACATGCACATGGCAGTCATAGGTCAGAGGTCAATGCTAGATGTTCTCTCCATCACTTTCCAGCTTACTTTTTGAGTCAGGCTCTCTCCTTGAACCTGGAACTCACCAAACTGGTTTGCCAGTGAGTTTTCAGGATCCCCCTGTATCCACCATGCAGACTCTGGGACTACAGGTATGTGCTACCATGCAGACGCTGGGACTACAGGTATGTGTCACCGTGTAGGACTTGTTATGTGGATGCTGGGAATCTAGACTCAGGTTCTCATACTTATTTGGCAAGCATTTGACCAATGAACTAACTCAGTCGATCCCAGACTTAAAAATTTTAGTGGATTTTAATTTTATTATGCTAAAAAATAAAACAGGGATCTATCTATACTCTTACATTTTAATTGTAAAGCCGGGTGGTGGTGGCACATGCCTTTAATCCCAGCACTCAGAAGGCAGAGGTAGTCAGATCTTTATGAGTTCCAGGCCAGCCTGGTCTACAAGACCTAGTTCCAGGACAGCTAGGACTGTTAAATAGAGAAACCCTGTCTCAAAAAACAAAAATAAAACAAAACTTTAATTGTATAATATGATATTGTTGCTGACAGATAAAATGTTGCCGAGCAGCTATCCAGAAGTTATTGCCATCACTTAACCCAAAGCTTGTGCCCATTAGTAATCTCTCCATCCTCTCATGCCTTGGCAACACCAGTCCAGCCTTCTGTTTTCTGAATCTGAATACTCTTGAGTACTTGTCAGTTTGTATCTGGATTGGTTCACTTAGTATATGTGCTCCAGGTTGATGTCCTCAAAGCTGTTACAAAATGAACAGCTATGTTGAGACTTCAGACTACTTTGTCATACATATATACTCCTGGTTCTTTGTTTGCTAGGGATGGTGCTACTAGGTTTTGGACACATGCTAACAAGTGCTCTACACTGACTTATATCCCAGTCTTCTTTTTACTTTGTGTTTTAAGACAGAGCTATTGAAGCAGCCCAAAGAAGCTTAAATGTCCTGAAATCCCGGTAGACCTCCAACAGTAATCATCCTGCCTCACTTTCCCCGTTAATAGTGATTACAGGCACCCCCACCAGGTCTGGCTCTGCTCCACATTATGGCCCTTGAAGTAGTTTCCACATCTTATCTGCCATGAATAATACAATAACAAACACACAAGTGATAATGTCTCTTCAAAATCCGGATTTCAGTTTTTTGCAGAAGTATTTCCAGCATTTGTGGACCATATGGCAGTTCTGTTTGTACCATTTGAGACTCCTCCATACTGTTCCATGGTTCTGGGCCATTCTTCTTCCAACAGGGCGCAAGGGTTCATTCATCTCTCTGTACCTTGGCAGCACATGTTATTGTTGTAACTTTCTGTCGTTGTTGTTAGTAACCCATAACAGGTGTGAGCTGACATCTCATGTGGCTTCGGTTGGCATATACACGTTGATTGGTGACAATGCATTTTTTTTATTGTATACCTGTCAGCTGTTCACATCGCTTGGTTTGAGAAATGTCTTTTCAAGTCCTTTGACTACTTTCTAATTAGTCTAATTTTAGTTTTATCTGTGTATTTTATGTGTTTCTTATTTCTGTTTGAACATCAAACCCTATCAGATGAATGGTTTGTGAATATTCTCTCTCCTATAGAATAGTCTGTATTCTGTAGGTCATTGTCTACTCTTGTGACTGTTTCCTTGGTTATACTGAAGGTTTTACCTCAGTCTAACCCCACTTGTACATTTTTGGTTCAGTTCTTGTGCTTTTGGTGTCTTTTCCACGGAAGCATTGCCAGAGCCAATGTCTTACAGTTTCTTCTAGAAGTTTGTAACTTTAGGTCTTATGATCTAAACACAGTAAAGTGCTGTGTGTTTATGGGGGTGTGCATGTATGTGTGTCTCATAGGGGGGTGCTAAGGGATCAACACTGACTGGCTTCCTTGACACTTTTCTGCCTAATTTTTTAAGTCAGTTTTCTCACTAAATCTGGAGATTGCTAATACAGTTGGACCAGAGTCCAGCCCTAGGATCTTCCTGCTTCTATCTCCCCAAAGCTCAGATTATAGGTACACACTGACACAGCAGCTTTTTAATGTGGGTTCTGGAGATTCTTGCAGTGCAGGGGCTTTACTGATTGAGCCGTCTCTCGGGGTCCTTGTGTCTGAGCCTTCCATTTTGGGTTGATTTTTGTGCAGTTTTACATGTGGATATCCACTTTGCCTAGCAACGTTGACTGAAAAGACTTTTTCTCCATGGTGCACAAGGAACCCTTGTCCAATCTCATCTGACTGTGTGTCTTCGTTAGGGTTTTTAATGTTTTGAAGTGACACCATGACCACAGCAATGCTTATAAAGGAAACATTTATTTGGGTGGTTGACCGTTTCAGAGGTTTAGTTCATTGTCATCATGGTGTGACAAGGTGTCATGCAAGCAGATATAGTGCTGGAGTAATAGCCAAATGTCTTACATCTTGACTTGCAGGCAACAGGAAGTGGTCTGGGACACTGGGCAGCATCTTGAGCATATATGAGACCTCAAAGCCCACCTCCACAGTGACATACTTCCTTCAACAAGGCCATATCCATTCCACAAGGCCATACCTCCTAATAGTGTCATTCCCTTTGGGGGACCATTTTCTTTTAAATCACCACTGTGCTCTATTTCTTTACGCTTTTGGCATAAAAATATCCATGTATTTATGTATTTATGCTTTTGGTACAAACAATATCTGTGTATTACTTCAATAAGAGAAAACACTAAATTTAGTAATTGTGGTGGTTACATGACATCATATCAGTATATAAATCTACATCAATTTGATATTCTTGTTTTACATCTATGAAATATTATATTTAGATGCTCTGCTGTTATATGCACAGACAGATAGATGAATATGGACTCTGCACTGCTGAAGCCATCAGACTGTGTTGAGCCATCAGACTGTGTTGATATGATAATTAATTGAATCAAAGTTTGTCTCATCTGTAGTCATCCAGATGACAGATAACCCATAGTTTACGGTTGAGGAAGGACTGTATTGAGATTTTAATCTGAAATGCCCCACTCCCACCCACCCCTCCCTCCCCTGCAGCTTGTGTGTTGAAATGTATGCTTCCTTCTGAGCAGCACCATTTGGAGTCTGAGGAACCTTTAGAACAAGAGACTTGGTTGGCAAGTATAAGCCCCTGCCCCAACATGCTCTGCAGAGGCTCTTTTTTTTTTAAATTTATTTATTTATTTATTTATTTATGATTTCTGTCTCTTCCCCCCAGCCACCTCCCCTTTCCCTCCCCCTCCCCCAATCAACTCCCCCTCCCTCGTCCGCCCAGAAGAGCAATCAGGGTTCCCAGCCCTGTGGGAAGTCCAAGGACCACCCACCTCCATCCAGGTCTAGTAAGGTGAGCATCCGAACTGCCTAGGCTCCCACAATGCAGAGGCTCTTGTAGGCAGTCCTGCCTCTGTGATTCTGGCCTAGCTGTGTTTATGTGTGTTGGGGAAATATGACCACAGTAAGTTCCTCCCACTGGCTGCTCTAATAACTCTGCCTCCCCTCAGTGGTGGGGTATTCTCTTTACTTGGAGGCAAAAAAAAAAAAAAAAAAAAGCCTATGTTCCCCTAAGTTGCTTCTGCCAGAAAGTGTGACACCATATGGAGAAATGTGGCCAGCACAGCATGGTTCTGACCGAGGACAAAGTACTTCTACCAGATTTTAAACTAGAGAATATATGGAGAGTTTGGTTTGAGAGAAAAATGCAACACTCATAACTCTTATCAGCAGAGTTGTGACATCAACAACTTAGGCCTTAACAATTCTCAGTCTTCATTAATGATTCCTCAAGGTGGTCAAAATATTTTTTTTTTTTTTTTGCCACTGAAAGTTTAATCACAGACCAGAAAGATACTACAGTAACCAATTGCTGTGTCATAGATCAGAGGTTATGGAAGGAACGTCACATACCTTCTCTTTGGTTCTTTACAGTTTCCTTGTGAGAGAACTATTTTTATTATTGATGCTTCATTTATTATAGTTAACTCTTTTCTTTTTTTGTAAATTGAGTTCTTTTTTGAAAGATTTACTTGATTATTTATGTGTGTGTGTGTGTGTGTGTGTGTGTGTGTGTGTGTGTGTGCGCCTCAAAGGCCAGAAGAGGGCATTGGGTCATTTGTAGCTGAAGTTACAGCTCTTCATGAATGCTGGGAAGAGAACCCCGGTCTCCTGCAGGAGTAGCAAGCCATCTCTCCAACCCAAAAACTGAGTTCTTAAATAAGTACTTTGTCTGGTGTGCAAAGTCAAACTGATAAGGTTTTATCTTAGTGCCAGACTGTCTCCTTTGCTCTTCTGGATCTTATGATCACCACTGTCCTTACTTAAAGCCATCGGCCATCGGCCCTCAATGTGCTCCTGACACAGAAGATAAATTCTGTCATCTCAAAAAGCCCTCCTAATTTCCTTGATCAGAATTCAGTTCTGGTGACTTAAGCAAGGGATTTTCCTCACAAAACACTCTTAATTGGGAGTGTTCTGGCATCTGCTCAGTCTCCCAGTACTTTCAAGGGCTCTGGGTCAGGACCCTTGGTCTTCTATTCAAGGTTATCCCATGACTCCAGAAGCCTAGAGCCTTGTGCTGTCTCATGACAGTATCCAGCAGTGGAAGCTGGGTGCAACTTTCCTTGTCCCTGGCCCTTCCCTTATTGAAGAAGCTCCCTAGTTAACCTGTCGCTAGACTATATCCTGCACCCACATTCCAGGATGTAAAAAAGTCCCTGCCCATGAGTAACCACTACCTGGGTCCCTCCTAGTTCTATGCTGCACCAAAGTGCCCAGCAGAGGCGAGAATCCAGCCCCTTCCCTGTCGTCCTTACACCAAGTTCTAGGGAAAACGAGATGGTGCTTGCAATGATGTTTCTGCCTATTGGATTGTATTTTCTTTACTCTTAAGGCATTCTAACTTGGCTCGCCCATGGAAGAGACCCTGAGGAGAGTGGCATGGGACAGTTATGTGATTGTAAGGGATTAAGAGCCCCGTCTTTAAAACCTTTAAAACGGGAACATCAAAGCCATGGAAATTAAATAATTTGCCAAAGTTTCACAGTGGCTGACTCACAAGGTGGAACTTGTAAATTCACTGAGTCTGAGGTCCAGAGAAATGTCCCAGGTCTAAGCACTGGCTAAAATAAAGCCTGCCATTAGCCCTGCATGTTTGAAACACTCGCTACATTCTATAGGTTTTAGGTATGAAAACTGATTCTTTTGTGGAACTGGATTCCAGATGGACAAGAAATGAGAAAACTAATCAAGCAACTGACACAATGACCTTTGGAGCCCCCCAGATGTCACCGGCTGGACACTGGTGAGCGGGTTCCTCATATTGACTCCTAAAGAGGTCTGGAGAGGCGACTCAGCATTAACAGCTTGGGCTGCTGCTGTAGAGGGACCTGAATTTGGCTGCTAGCACCTACATCACACAACTCGCAACCACCTGTAACTAATCTCCAGGGAACAACAACCTCTTCCGGGCTTTACAGGCACCCGTACTCATATGCATGTACCCATACACAGACACATAATGGAAAGGTAAATTAAATTGAAAAAAACTCAAACCCTAAACCTGAAAACTCTTAACGGCTTTGCCCTTTGATGGTTTACAAGGGAGAGCCGCCTTGGAATTCAAACTCTAGTTCCAGCTCTGCGAATGGTCTCCCTCGTGACGATGTATATCCACTTACCCTCACTCTTTTCCTTAGGCTAATAATTTATGTCAGATGGAGCCCAGTGGTTTATGAACCAAGGGTGAAATTATTAAACTTTATTGTTTGTGATTCCTCCTTAAGCTATATTCCTATAATTGCAAACTTACCTCACTCCCCAACCTCTATTTTGGAATTATTACTACCCTTCTTACTGCCTCTTTTAGATCTCAGAAGTAAACTTCAAATATTTACAAATCTCAATTTTGTGTTTTCCCATTCATAAATCTATGGGAAAATTCAGCACTAGAGACAGAGAATAATAAATCTGGATATTTATGTATTGTGCCAGCAGGTGCTGCGCGAACATCGCTGTGTAACCTGGTCAATGAGCATTAACCTTGACCTGTGTGCACTGGTTCTAGGCTGATCCTGAGGCTTATGTTAGCAAAATCATTATAAAACATCTGGTGACTTCTACATACAAAACCCTTCCCTTATTGCTTGCCTGATTTTCACTGTGTGTCTGATTAGTAGTCTTAGGCAAGCAAACAGTTAAGATTTAAACAGTAACAGTGATGACAATAACTGGAAGCCAGGCCTGATGATACAGGCCTGTTACACCCAGCCCTCCAGAGGCTGCAAGTTCAAGGCCAGCCTTAGCAACTTTGTAAAACAACATCATAAAAAGGGGGCATGGCTGTGGATCAGTGATGGTAGAGTGCTTGGCTTAGCAACATGGGAGTTCCTAGGTCAACCCCAGGAATATCAGAGGGAGGGTAAATCCCTGATGCATCTTACACAAGTATATCTCTATAAGATTTTGCTATAACCACTAGGTTCACGGCTCAGCCAACACTCACAACAGCGTTGGCTTCAATATCTAGTGTTGCCACAACCAAAAAGAGAAACTTGTGAAAATTCAATGGATCAAGCCCAGAGAGATACTTTATTGAGGTATCATGTGATTTAGAGGGGATAAACATTCAACTCTTACTGCCAGCGGTGCCTGAGTGCTTCTTCTAATAAACCCACATGTGTAAAATTTAATCCAAATCTTATTTAAAATGGAAAACTGTTTTCAGTATCTTTTGTTTTCTTTTTAAGATTAAGTCCTAACAAATGTATGTCAAAACTATGGTTTGACCTTTGTTTTAATTTTAAGAAGCCTTTCGTCAAGTCCCATTGCCATGAGTAAACTGTAATACACTGTTAAAGGAAAAGACCATCAAGTTGTTTCCTTCTGTTTGGATACCAATTTTAAAATTATGCACATATATGTGTGCTTTATGTACATAGAAGATTCTCAATGGACTACACAAAATGCTACTAATAGCAGTAACTTGAGAGAAATATTGAATAGGGATTGCAAGGTAGAGTCAATGTTTACATGCCACAATTATCTATTTGCATAATTTTGGATCTTTTAGAGAAAGTAATACTGTTATTATAATATAAAATCTATCTAATGAAATAACAGAATAAAAATGAATTTTAGAATCCTATCAATAAATACTTTTAATCATTGGCAAAGATTATCCTATGAGTGGATAAGAAATTATATAATTATAATTATAAGAAATCCTATAAATTATATAAATATAAGAAGTTATAATTTCTTATAAAGGGTAAATAAGAAACCAAACATTTCACCAAAAACGATATTGTAGTTTGTTTGTTTTAAATACCCTCATTTCAAGGCCAGGTTTGATTATTTACACAAATGTGTCCCTATAGAAGCACCATTATATTCCATACTCCTATCATTTTCCTCTGGTCCTTCATCTCTGGCCTCTTGAAATGACTCTTGGAATGTTTCCCTGGTGAAATGTCTCAGAGCGACTGTATCTGGACTTTTCCCATGGCTCTGTCAACTGTGTCGACACAGACCCTGACCAGGGCGCCAGCAGCTCCTCTTGTGCTCTTCAGAGCACATGTGGCTTCCTTAGAAATCTTGTGTTTCACACTCTCTCCTTTCTTTTCGGTCCCTCTTCTCATTCCCGAGCCCACCCCTTCCTGAAACACAGAAGCCAAGGCTTGGTGTGTCCATGTGCTGGTCATTATGGGCTTCTCAGCCAGCAGAGTCCTGGGCTGGCGTCACATGGAGTCTTCCTTGTTCATAATCTGGTTGGCTTATGCTCACGTTCCCTATCTTCTGCTGGACAGTTGCTGTTGGTAGTTTTTACCAACAACAGTTGGTAGAATGGGTAGGATTCTAGGTACACTGTTAAGAGCTTGTCTCAAGATTAATTCTCAGAGTCACAAGAAAATCGTGAATATAGAAGCTCTAAAGACACTCAGTCATCAGCATAGAGTGTGCAGTGTCCAAACATCTCCCACTCCAACACCCTGAACCCAGCACTCTGGTTCCTGTTTTCTCCTTGTTTTGTCAAGGTTACTACAAAGAAATGACTGCCAATTTCTTTCTTATTCTGCACTCTCTTTTGAAAAGTCCTCCCATGTGAGTCAGGACATGTGATCGGTCTGTGTCTCATCTGAAAATTAATTTCACCTTATCCAGAATTGCACTAGAGATAGTGATCACATACAAGCGGGTACCTTTTGTGATCTCATTGATGTCAAGTACCTGATACAGAGTCAGGGTTCACGGCCAATAAGATGACCCACTTGCCACCACCATGCCAACAGGTCCTGCATTTGATCTCTGGAACCCACACGGTTGAAGGACAAAAGCCAACGCCCTCAGTTATCTTCTGACTACTTCGCAAGTACACATTACACATAACTAAAGGGAGTTTATAAATTTTAGCCATTTGTAGTCTCTTTCTCCAACTTTCCTTCAAAAAAAGATATGGAAGGAAAAGAGTAAGGTCAGACTGGTTTTCAGTGAAATCAAATGAGTATTTCTTCAGCATTTTCTATGTTGTCGATCCTGCAGACACAAAGATAAAATGGTATTATCCGTACCCTCAAGGAACTCATATCATTATCCTGTTTCATTTATTAAACCAAGAACAATAGTGTAGGCATTTATGAAAAGTTGTCCTTAGAAACTATGAAAATAGTAATACAGGTGACTGAAGAGGTGGCTCAGCTGACAAGAACATTGGCTGTTCTTCCAGTTCTATTCCCAGAACCCACACGACAACTTACAATCATCTGTAATTTCAGCTCCAGGGAATCCAACTCTCTCTTCTGAGCTCTGAAGACAACAGGCATGCATGTTCTGCTCAGACATACATGCATCAAAACATCTAAACACATACATATAAATAATTAATTAAAAGGAAACTATTAACACTGCACTGGCCATTGTTTCTTTTGTGCTGATAAAAATTATTACCCTAAATAACAACAAAAAAAATCTGGAAAAACTGTAAGAATCCATACTGCTAACTACTTACCTAAAAGAACCCTAATTTATACAGTTTTAATACAGTTTTCTCATCTGCTCTAAGCCCATCTAATTAAACCCAAATACCAGACATGAGAAACCCTGTTTTGAGTTGTTTGCCAGGGCTGTCCAAGAGACTCCCCAAACACACAGCCAATTGCTCTTGTTCTTGGTTGCTCCTCGGAAGTGGACGGACCTATTGCTGAAGACACCGTATACTCAGGGACTCCTGAGCTGGAACTGACCTGAAGTCCCCAACCCTGAGGTCTTATCCCACCTTCCAAAGGAGGGAAGCAACCAGCCGTCCTGCCCAGCTTTGATGTGTACGGAGTATATCATCTCTCAGCATGGCACTATAATCCTAAAGCGTGCTCCAGTGCCATGCATACTTTGGTAGTATTTACCAGCTCTCTAATCAAGACCTGCTCAATGAGAAGGAAGCTGTTCCTGGTACTGGAAAGCTAGCTAGCTACCCAGGGCTAAGAGGTCATGGATATGGGAACTGAATCTACAAACATTAACTTACTAAACCAGCATAATCTCTACAATCTAAACATGAGTCCTTATACCCACAGATGAATGTAGTTTTTACCCCTCATCAGAGAAACCTCTCTTGGCAACAGAGATCACTACAGAAAACCACAACCCATCAAAATGTAGAATTGTGGAGACCATTCTTGATGAACATGGCTACAAAACACTCACACAACTAAGGCTCAGGGAACATTGCAGAAGAGGGGCCAGAAAGGTTGCAAGAGTCGGAGGATCAGGAACTTCGCTGTGAGATTGTGTTTCCTCGGAATGTCAGAAGCTGTACCCAAGAAGTCTCACTAACATAACTGCCCAAGCGTGGACTGAAGGACTACATGAATGGACATGCCAAAGTGGTCAGGGAAAAGACCATGAGGCCTCAAGCCCATCCGAAGAACCAACGGCAACTGAGGCGTGGGAGAGTAACACAGAATTAGTCTTCTCCAGGGAACAGCACGACAGTCTGCTAACCAATGCCAAATGGTCAGCCCTGAAAACTTACATACAAGTGACGTTATATAGATTGAACTGGTTTTATTTAGGAAAAAATGTGTATGCACATATACACATGCAATAAAATTCAATGAAAAAGAGACCAAATGGGGGTAAATGGAATGCTGTGGAAGAAAAAAGAAATATAATTATATTATAATCTCAAATAGTAAAATAATGCATGAATGCATTATAGTATACTAATTTAAGCATTTTCAGTTTTACCTTAAATATATAGCCATTCATAAAAATACAATACATATCTATTCAGGTTTAATTAATATATTTGAACTTTCTAGATTTCTCTTTCGTTCCTAGTAACAGTATATTGAGGTCTCAGCTTTAAAACATGAAAGCAATATGGAAAAAGGTTTGTTCTAAGTGCGGCTGGGTGGTATTTTAATAAACAGACAATGAAGAGTGCTTTTAAATGAGATGAATTTAAAAAATGCATCCATTTGGAAAACCTTTCAGTTTTAATTTACCACTGTATGTTCATTAAACAGGGAATTGTTGTGGATGTGTGCGCAGTTCGGAAAAGTGAGTATCAATGAAATATAACGTGCACAACAGTCGAATGGTCCCTAAATTGTTATTACTATCATTTCAATTATTTATGCAGTAAACTGTATAATCTAACAATAACATTAAAAGGTAAATACAGACCTAGCTCCCCAAGGTGCTGCTTCTTCCTCCAGATCTTGTTCACAATTAACCAGAAGTCAGAATTCTAAGTCTTATTGAGAAATATTTAACTTGCTTTTGAACTATACCAGCTCCTTCACGGAGTCTCCCAACTGCACTCCACATCTGATGAAACATTTATCTGAACAAACAAAATACATATGTACAAATAAATACAGATGTCAGGGTCGGACACACAAATGCAAACACATGTCTTTCTCCATCCCCGCCATTTGACAGGATGACAGACCTAAGAGCCTTTTGAATGGAAATGACTCACAGTGCCTCTGAAAGGAAGGACCAGACAAAAGTACTCATCCATTTCATGTCTTTAGGAAATACACTTTTCTTTACAAGTGTGATGGTTTGATGACTCATCATGGCAGGACAGGTAACAAAAGAATGGGTGCTGGAAGCCATGACGGGCAGGCTGGCAACTACAGAGAGAAGCTTTGGCAGCCCCGTCACCTGACCTTGCTGCTTGATTGAGGAAGAATTAAGCACAAGTTTCTCAATCTCCCTGCACAGGGATGCCAGGAAACCAATCATCACCCCACCACTTTGTGGGGCCATTAAGAGAGCCTTGAACTCCATCTTTGTCCAAATGAAAGCACAAAGAAGATAACTTTTCATCCGAAGAATCATCTTAAGATCCCCAAATGGAAAGCAAGTGCGCAGTAAACCTCTTAAACTCCAGTTTGGCAGCTCTAACATGGGGCATTAAGGTAAGAAGGTTATTTATGGCAAAGCAGAAACGCGAGAGGATTCCAAAGCCAGGGGTAGAGGGAGAAAGAGGAACAGCATCCTATTCGTAAATCATGCTCTGTCTGCCCTGTTTTAGCATGAAGAGAAGACAGCGGGACACAAAAACAAGTGCCACAAGGGACTCGGGCAAAGCTTTTGCTTGCGTTCATACAGATAACGCTGGCAAAGTCTGCCCATTCTGCAGTCCGGACATGATTACCTCTTCGCCCCTAAATGCAAGGAAGCGGCAGGTCCTGTAGTGGCTGAAGGCCACACCCCTGCTCACTCTGATCTTGGAAGCTCTCAGCATGGGACTCGCCGCAGCTGGGATGTAAGATGTGTTCCTAGAGGATTTGACTCACTTCTCAGTCCACTCCCCATCCCCATTTTACACCCTTGTACAAGCTTCCCTTTCCCCGAAGAGAAAATTTTCTGCAAGACACAGTTCTTCCTGGTTTCCTGGGGAAAGGGCAAGGGGTAAGTGTAGGTGAGTTTCCAAAACTCCCGCTGGGTTGAGTACTCTCTCAGCACCCAGTGCATTCCAGTAACAAATCCTTGGCCTTCTTCTTGCAGCCTTCCAACCCTTGCTGCTCAACCATCTCATCTTCTGGACCCCCAAGTGGAGCAGGCCTAGGCTGCTTCTAAGGCTAATGACAGCTGTAATCATAGTCATGTAACCTTCCGCCTGGGAGGGGGTGGGGGACAGGGCGGTGCTTGAGGCAGCTGCAGAGCGCTTCATGAATAGCAACGAGCAGTATGAGAACAAGCCAAGAAAGCTGCTTACCTGTTTGTGGCAGAAAGAGTAGCCGAGAGCTACATCATGGTAGGTAGCCAAAATCCCAACCTGGCGATAAGGATGGCCAGGATGGGGGTGGGAGAACCTCAGGAGGCAAGGAAGGAATTCAGCTGCCTTCTTTCTTCTCCATGGAAGGGTGGCAATGGTGCCCTGTACCAAGGACTCTGCTTTAGAGAAAGTTGGTACAAGATACTCTCGGGGGAATAAAGTTGAGCTCCGGCATCTGGCCCCGCACGTTGGCAGAGCCTCATTTGTCAGAGCTACCCAACCGGCCCCCAGTCTATTTGCCTGCAAGGTGTCTCTCTTCTGCTCCAGGGCCAGCTATCTGAAGGTGGGAACGTGGCTGTCATATCCTAATGCTTCCCATAAGGACGAGAATAGTGTGCCCACTGGGCATCTTTCCTGGGAAAGACAAAAGTTGTCTAAAAAACACTGGGAAGGGGAATTCTATGCCATGGTAGCGGAATCAGGGTATTTGATGAGTCTGATTTCTCTGAAGAAGTGGAAGAGGTGTGGTGGGGAGCAGGGTGTGGCTCTGAGACTATAATACTTCCTGACTGACCGGCACCTTGGAACAACTCCCGTCTCTGCCTACCTGTGAGTGTGTGTATGTGTGGTGTGTGTGTGTGTGTGTACGTATGTGTGTGGGGTGTGTGTGTGTGTGAGTATGTGTGGTATGCATGCATATGTGGTGTGTGTATGTGTGGCATGTGTTGCACATATGGCATATGTACATGTTGTGTGTGTGTTTGTGCGGTATGTGTGGTGTTGTGAATGAGTGGTGTGTGAGGTGTGTATGAGTCTGAGTATGGTATGTTGTGTAGTGTGTTAGTATATGTGTGGTGTGTGAGAGTGTGCATGTTTGTGGTATGTGTGATTGTAGTGTCTGAGTGCATGTGTGAATGTTCATTCATGTGTATGTGGTATATGAGTGTGTGTGTGAGTATGTGTGTGTAAGTGTGTGTGTAACTATGTGTGTGAGTGTGTGTGAGTATGTGTGTGTAAGTGTGTGTGTAAGTGTGTGTGTATGTGTGTGAGTGTGTGTGAGGATGTATGTGAGTGTGTGTGTGTTAGTGTGGTGTGTGTGTGTGTGGACCACCACAACTGGATTTTGTGTGTGTGTTCTCTGAATCAGACCTAGGCCCTTGTGCTTTTCTAACAAGCGCTTTACTGACTGACCTGTCTTCCCCACCATTTCTTCTACAGCGCAGCACTCTTCAGCAAACGACTCTTTAAGGAACTTCAGTGGAACACAAAGTAGAATGGCTGAAACAGAGGAGGTTACATTGGGAGACTGTGGAACCTACCTTTACTCTGAAGAAGGAGGAAGGGGTTGGAAGGTAGTGTTTGGTCCATCAGAAAACTTGTGGGCTCCCCGAGTAATGTGAAAATCCCTTGACTAGATGGTTGCTGAGGTCCTATTCATTTGTTCACTCAGCACCGTTTGAATGTCTTCTTTCTGGGGAACTCACATTGATAACGGGCAATTTGGAAAGGGAACGGAAGAGGAAGGGAATTAGGAGAAAGTCACCCCATTGGTTCTGGTTTTGCTGGGCTGCAGTCCTAGCCTGGAAGAAAGCCTTGGGTGTCCCACAGGGTTCAGCATGCTCTGTCACTGTTTGTCTTGGCCTTTTCTGTCTGTGGGGAACAACGCATAAATGAATGCGCTACATTTCCTCAGCAGCAAGGGGAGGTCGTGTATGTCCCCTCCCTTGGTGAGCAACCAGAGGCGTGGGGTGTCATGGTGTTGTCGGGGACAGGCTGACAGTAGTACCAAATTAGGAAAAGGCAGCCTGAGGATTCCTGGCCAAACTACATCACCGACGCTCAGCCAGCAAAATCAATGGAAGTGTGTGTAATCCTGTATAGACTAGATAGACTCTGCCAGCAGTGCAGGAAAGAGGATAATCAAGCGGGACATGGTTCTTTAATAAGTGTAAAACTAAACATCATCAGCACGCTGCAACACAATACCAGGGGCTGGAAGTGGTTAGGGTTGTGATTACAGAAAGGGCATCAGTATAGGATGTCATTGCTTTCCAGATCCAAGAAAATGTCTAGCATTCATTTTTATAAACAAAGCTAGTGCACACTGGAGTTATTTCTTATTTAAAACATATAGTCATACCACCTTTATTTAGAACACGGGCGAGGAGATGGGAATGGTATATAAAGCCAGGACAAGAGTCGGTATTGTATGCTCTCAAGAGAGTAAAACGCAAGGCCCATTTTAAACAAATACAGGACTATCCCGCTCCGAAGCATTGTTAATCTTTTCATTAAAAGGCATGGTCGTCATGTTCCAAATCCTACTTCCAAAGATCAGATCCAGATTTTCCAGCTAATGAAACAATGGAATCATTTCTACCCCCCAAAAAAAAGCAGAAGAAAGATGCTAGACGAATATTCCAAACCAGATTATTACAGTCCCAGAAAGCAATGGATTTGAGAGGGACACACACACACACACACACACACACACACACACACACAAGCACAGAGAATATACACACTATCAGGAGCATGCTATTAGAAGAAAAATTAATATACAAGTCTGTGAATATGATACCTCATAGATAAAACATCTCTAAAGTCAATCATTTCTGTAACTGCTACAGAAATAACTACAGATAAAAGTGTGTGTGTGTGTCCTTTCACTTGTTGGCATCACCTAAAGAACCACAGTTGTGGCTTATGACAGTGCCTGAGCATGCAGGTCTGGGGCGTTGCTGTTTGGAGTGCTAGCCTATTAGGAACAAAAGGCATTCGATTGTCTCTCTTCTGCTTGAGCTCAAGCTACCTAAAAGTAACTTTGGCTTGGCTTCATGGTGAAAAACACACTGAACAGTTGGAAATGTCAACTGAGCTTTAAATATATGCATGCCGGATCACTGTTATCAACCAGGCTTTCCCTGGGGGTAAAAATCGCACTGATCGCACTGACAACAGGGAGCCGACTTTTCCAGATGCACATTTCTCTTGAACAAGTTTCTTAAGGGCAGAGTGTGGGGTGAGAATATAGAGGAAGACCTGTGGTAGAAAACTCAAGGCCTGGCCTCTTTGTGTTTCCCCCACTGTGTAGGAGCCCATGAGTAGTGGGCAGGAATATGGCATTTCTATTCATAGTAACAATGCATGGGGTGGTGGGGAGGTGAAGGAGAACATGCCATCAATGACTCCTCCACTCCCCAAAAGGCAAATCTTTGTTGGTGAAACAGTTAAGCCCAAATACAGGTAAGTGGATGTTTCCTGTGCCCATTGGAGAACACTGATGGACAGAATTGTGGAGTGAGAGAGGGTAAGGTAGACATACTTCTCTGGTGACCTTCAGAAGAACTGAGTGGTACACAAATACCGTGTTTCATAGATGGATTTCTGCCTCAAAAGAGCAGAGAGACTTTCCAGGCCATTCTCCATCAGTCATGGTGCACACACCATTTCCTCAGGACGTGGTGACTTCAGGAGGTCCAAATACGGAGAGATGGATCATTCCGCATTCAATGGCAAACCAATACAGCAGGGGATGCATAGTTTCTGTCAGGGATGTGAACATGCTATAGTGCCTTGTTATTCATCATTGAAAATCAGCTGTGGGCTCAAATAGAGTTATGTGGAGAGATAGTTTACATCAGAGACTCTTAGCCAGTGAGTCACACACAAACATCTGTCAAATAAGCACTCAGTTTAAGGGAAAACACCATCTTCTATGCAAACACAGCTTTAGAATGGTACCCCTAGCTTCCTCCTATCCAGCCATCTTTTTTTTGGTTGTTGTTTTTGGCACCCGACACTAAAATTGGCCCCACCTTTATTTAGAAAAAATTATGGCTATTTACCAAAGTGCAGTAGATAAAATATGAGTTCCTGCTATGATTTTTTCATATTAAAGATGGAGACAGATGACACACTGAGTCTAGGTACCATGAGAATAGTTTAATGAAACAATTGTTTTGCAAAGGCGTTTGTACATTATAAGGCGAGTATAAGAGATAGGACAGTATCCCAGGGTAATGACCCTCAGAAAAGAGACTCTGACCTGAGCAGAGGGGAGGGAGAGGCTGTCAGAACTGTAGGGTCATGACTGCAGGGTCCATCCAGTAAGAGCCATAGACTTCTGTGTGTGTGTGGAGGGGGAGGTGAGTAGACAGTGATTTCAGAAGAGAAGAAATGAGAGGAGACATTTCCCTCTCCCCCCTCTCCTGATTATTCTCACTCTTTATTGGACAAATTCAGCAGTAAACCTAGATCAAAGTTTTATTTTTTTTCCACAACATTTTATTTTTTTTACATTTATTTATTTATTAAAGATTTCTGTCTCTTCCCCACCGCCACCTCCCATTTCCCTCCCCCTCCCCCAATCAAGTCCCCCTCCCTCATCAGCCCAAAGAGCCATCAGGGTTCCCTGCCCTGTGGGAAGTCCAAGGACCACCCACCTCCATCCAGGTCTAGTAAGGTGAGCATCCAAACTGCCTAGGCTCCCACAAATCCAATATGTGTAGTAGGATCAAAAACCCATTGCCATTGTTCTTGAGTTCTCAGTAGTCCTCATTGTCTGCTATGTTCAGCAAGACCGGTTTTAACCCAGGCTTTTTTAGGCGATGAAAGGAGACAGAGACACACATTGGAGCACCGGACTGAAATCTCAAGGTCCAAATCAGGAGAAGAAGGAGAGAAAGCACGAGCAAGGAACTCAGGACCGCGAGGGGTGCACCCACACACTGAGACAATGGGGATGTTCTATCGGGAACTCACCAAGGCCAGCTGACCTGGGTCTGAAAAAGCCTGGGATAAAACCTTGATCAATGTTATAGTCCTTATAGGCCAGATTTCTATGGCATAGGCAGGGTGGAAAGGGATCTGAACAGTCAAATGACCACCGTGACCAGAGCAAGAGCAGTCATCCAATTGTGTTTTCTTCTGTGTTAGTCAGGTTTCCATTGCTGAGACAAGATACTGAAGATAAGCAACTTGGGGAGATTTTGGCTCATGGTTTCAGCCCATGGTTGCTCTGCTCTGTTGCTATAGATATGTGCACAGTAGAACACCATAGCCTGGAGAAAACCAGCTCATCTCCTAGGGGCCAAGAAGCAGAAAGAGAAAGAGAAGCATGAAGGAGGAGGGATGAAACATACCCTTTAAGAGCACAGCTAAGGTGACCTGCTCCTCCAACTAGGTCCATTGCCTAAAGATCCTATGAACCCAAATAATGGTTGTGACATGAATCTATAAGTGAATCCAGTGGTAAGCGTGGAGCCCCCCTGACCCAGCCACATCCCAGACACCCAACATCTGAGCACCATTGCATTAAGAATCAAGCCTACAACACATGAGACTTTGGGGGCATTTCAGAGAGAAACCATAACATTTGCAGTTAGCTACTGACCTTCAACAAGTTATCTCTCGTGGTCCTCCTATTGAGGGCATAGTCATTTTAATATCATTTCTCTTCTGCAGCATCAATACCCAGTCCAACTCTAATAAAGGGGACTGTGTTCTGATTTTTCATAAGCATGACTTTACGTAACATTCCCACTCAATGTAACTTAGCCAGGGGTTTTACTCAACCATGTACATTTGTAGCACGTTTTAATAATCCTATTTCATACTTATTATTAACAGAGAATATAATTTTATAAGATTTATTAAGATACAGTTTACATGTAATGGACTATATAGACATAAAGTTTAAAACATTATAAAATTTTAAAGTAATAGACACTTGTGATACCATTGGCACATTAAGATAACAAGCATGCCTATCGCCCTTAAATCTTCTTATACTTCATTATGCTCCTTCCTCTCCCTTCCCTGTGCTTCTTCCTCATCCACTGATACTCTTTCCACTACTAAGCATCACTGAAGTTGTTTGGATTCTATAGAAACAGAATCGCATGTATTTATTTATTTATTTATTTGTTTGTTTATTTATTTATTTTTAGTCTGACTTCTTCCACTTATCATAGTTTGTGATTTAGCCATGATATAGCATATATCAGTATTTTTCTTTATAAAGCTGAATAATTATTTCATTCTGTGGATAAACCACAGTTTGTTAATACACGTCTTTATCCATCCAGATGTTCATAGATGTTTGCTTCCCTCCCAGTTTTTTACTATAATGGGTACAGTACCTGAATATGCATGGTAGCATATGCATACACTTCTCTTGACTGCATACCTGATATGGGATTCCCCTCTGTATGCTGTGAATACCACTGGTGAAGAGAGAAACTGCCTTGGACTGTTGATAGGGCAGGGTGGAGCTATGCGGGGAAAACTAAACTGAATGCTGGGAGAAAGGAGGCAGAGTGAAGAAGAAACCATGGAGCCACTGCAGGAGACAGATATGCTAAAACTTTGCTGGTAGACCATGACCTCATGGTGATGCACAGATTAATGGAGATGGGTTAAATTAAGATGTAAGAGTTAGCAAATAAGAAGCTAGAGCTAATGGGCCAAGCAGTGATTTGAATAATATGGTTTCTGTGTGATTATTTTGGGAGTCTGGGTGGCCGGAAAGCAAACAAGCTACTTACCTAGAAGCAGAATTCCAGGTCACACACAATGTTTTGTTTTTTTTTTTTTTTTCTTCAGGGAACTACCACACCATTCAAAAACACTTGCTTCACTTTCTATTCCCATCAGCAGTATATTAGCACAACGTATCAGCTTAGAGCTACTTGCACAACGTATCAGCTTAGAGCTACTTAACAGAGTGAGCTTTGCAGACTGCCTGACTCTGGAGCACTTGAAACCCCAGGACCACAGTGGAAAGCCAGAAGAGCAAGGCCTAGGGAAGAAGACAGGATTGCAGCCTGAATTTATTTGGGAAACACCTGTCTCATATTTAATGCCCTTCTTCACGAGGATTTCATTCAGCTCACCTTTACATACCCATTGTTAAAAATGAAATTTTTTTAAAAATGTATTCTATATACTGTCGGTTACCAACTGCTACAAGGATACCACTTAACAGGGTAAGGGCAAGTGGTAACCTTGTCGAAGCTGGTTCCGAAAATATACACAATGGAATATTCTTCAGTTTTAAAATGGAAAGAAATTGACATTTGCTAAAGTATGGATGAATCTTGACAACCCATTCACAAAGAGATATATTAGATTATTCCACTTATGTGGGCTGCCTTCTTTGGTTAGATTCATGGACACAGAAGGTAGAATGTTGGTAGTCAGCTGGTGGGCTAAGGGATAGAGCAGGGAGCTTCTGTTGAGTAGGTAAAGTTCTGCAGGATTGAAGGTAGAAGGTTCTAGGAGTCATTGTATATCAATGTGGATACACAGCAGTACAGAGGTGGGCGCTAAAACCTGCAGACAGTAAATACTGGTTGTATATATTTCACACAATAAAATAACTAAAATGAAATTAAAGCTATGATGACTATGCATAGATACGGGGGCGGGGGGAGCATCTTTGAAGCTAATGTGAAGAGTCCCCTGGCCTGAACTGTTTCAGCTTGCATCTATTTTCTAAAGTAGTTCACACGCCCCACAAGGGCAAAGGCTGTACCAAGAATGCTAGGGAGAAACAAAGAGAAAGTCAGTAGTCAGGTTTTATGGAATATTTAAATATACAAAATAATAATGCCCAGATGTCAGTAAAGAACAAACAGTTTCAAAAAGAGAGGAAAACAAATTAAAACCTGGACCTGAACCACGCTGGCTTCTGTGCTTTCTGTGGTCCTTTTAAATTTGAACCTACCCCTGTTTAACCGGCCTAGCCTGGACTGTGAGCTCCCTTTCTTCACAACAGAAGTTCTACTCCTGCAGCCACAAGCTCCACCCTCCCTGGTCCAGATCACACTGTCTGCCCAGCAGTTCTCCCCATAGTAACTTCCTGGTCTCTTGCAAACCTTCCCCCCTCTTTAGGAGGACTCCCGCGAACCATCCCCATGATGATCAAGCTTCTAAAGAAGACTGTCTTAAAATTAGCATAATTTTTACATTCTTCTCTAATAAAGTTCTATGTGAATTTGGAGATTTTTTTTTTAATTTTACTAACTTTTAAAGTTTTTACTTTGTAGAGCTGGGCATTGAACCTAGAGCCCCTGGCATCCTGGATCAGCTTTCGGTCATGGAATTACATTCTCAGCCTTCAGTTTTCCTTTCCATTGTGAGGCAGGATCCCACTAAACTGTCCTGGCTTCCCTTGAACTCACTTTATAACCCAGGAAGCCCTTGAACGTGGGTCCTTTCTGCCTCAGCCTCCTGAGTAGCTGGGGCTGTGCAAAAACGTGGACCTCCAGCCTGGTTGAGAGTTTTGTTCGTTTTTTGTTGTTGTTGCTGTTTTTTAAGATATATTTATTTATTATGCATACAATGCTGGCAAGGAAGGCACCAGGTCTCATTACAGATGGTTGTGAGCTACCATGTGGTTGCTGGGAATTGAACTTGGGACCTCCGGAAGAGCAGCCAGTGCTCTTACCCTTTGAGCCATCTCTCCAGCTCCCCGGTTTGTTTGTTTTTTAACATTATTTGTCCTTGTTTGGCCTGAGCAAGCTAGCATCCTCTCTACTGGTGTGCTCTTCCCTCACACCCATGGAGGATTTGAAGATGCTTCTCAGAAGGAAATAAACTGTCAACCCAAATCCTGGCTCCTCGGGAAAACAGGCGAACCTGTGTACTGTGGAATAGGCCACTGAACTCTACCAACTAACTGATTATTGCTGTTATAAAAAGCTCTCTAAAATGAACGATGTTAGTGGATTAGAGCTATTTAAGAGTAACATTCGTAGATTGCCAAGTCGTCCACTCATCCTTTAGCTCAATGAAACCCCAGAAAGACAGTGGGCAATCAGAAGAGCAAGGGCTGGTGAAGAAGGTAGGACTGTAGTCTGAACTCATTTGGGGGACCCCTGCCTCATGTTGCATGCCTTTCTTCAGGAGTATTTCATTCAGTTCGTCTTGTCTGTCCATACTACTTTTCTAGAAAATAATTGTTTAAAATCTCAATGGCTGGTTCTGCGAGATGGGGTGGATGTGGTTTACTGTGTTTTCATTCCCTGGTTTTTGAATTTCATGTTCCCACTGTGCCTTATCCCGGACTCGGCTAATTTCTCCGCAGGGCATGACTAAATTGGAGCACTCTTCTTTGGGTGTGGTTTCTCTTTCTCTGGAGGAACTTCAAAAGGAGCAGCTCTTGTGAGCCTGGGGTTGAGTCCTTCTGTAACCATGACACATTGGAACAAAGACACTTACCACTTCAAGCAGCTACAACTTTTAGGAGAGTAAGGATTAGCAGTTAATGACACCAA
The DNA here is from genome assembly GCF_014885135.2 of Alexandromys fortis. Lineage (NCBI taxonomy): Eukaryota > Metazoa > Chordata > Mammalia > Rodentia > Cricetidae > Alexandromys > Alexandromys fortis. The sequence goes on along the minus strand of NW_026067976.1, from coordinate 4,990,868 downwards.
AGGAGGGGTTAGCAAGAGGATTGATGACCGCTGATGATTCTGACAGTCGTGGCTGAATATTTAGGGCAATTTTACATAAAGACAGTATGAATAATAGGTACTCTGAGTGTTTCCCAATGCCTCCTGCAATAAGACTCGAAGGAGGTTCGTTATTGTCGGCTGGCTGAACAACTAGAGAGTATCAGGAATCGTCGAGTCCTTATCTCATGAACTCCTCCAGATTTCTGCAGACTTGGTACCAGGTTTTTAAAGAGGCAAAGTAAAGTACAAGAAATGTAGGTGAGTTAACCTCCTTTGAGGTAGAAGAATAACTTTCCCCAAGGCTCCCCGATCCAACACTTTTCTGCTTTGCTGTAATGTTACCTCCTCTTTTATATGTCTAGTGGGGGCCATGCGGATGTGTACATACGCTTTACGTTCCCATGGCGACTACAATGTGGAGTGGAATGGGAGGACCTTTTTCTATGGCTGAGGACAAGCATCCAGCTAAGGTATGAGGAACTTAACGCTCTCATCCTGCCAGGAGTACAGTACAATATTTATATTTCAAAAGGCAAACACTTGGAATGGGCCATACTTAGCATCATGGAATTTATAACCCACGGTGAGCTTCACTGGATGAAGAGCAGTTCCTGGGAGACGCCCAGAGCCTCAAGGGGGCGCTCCAATCACCATGGCGGCGGATTACTTTACGTGCGCCCTTTTCTCTTTTCTATTGCTGCAGTCTTCAATTCTGGATGCCTCCCCCTACCCCGCGATTATGGCAGCCCAAGCTCTAATGAGTCCTTAGCCTACCATCAACTTTAAAAGCAGTTTTATATCTATTGGAATTTAATAAAAAAAGAACTAAAAGGAACCGCTAAACTTTAGTAAATAATGCTTCAAAACGAACACTCAGCTCCCTTAAAATTATTTCCCGTGTTTAACTCATGAAAAGCTAAAGGAATCATGGAGGACTTTGGTTATTTTCAAGCACGGTCTACATTTATTGGTGGACCTCATGCACATTTTCCGGGGACAGCTCCGCTGCGTGTCTCTTTGTGCGGCGACTGCTAGTGTCTGCGGACAAGGATGTCATGTCTCCCGGGAGATGGTTCCAGCTTGGCAGTCGGAAGTCGACATCTTTTCTTCAGCTCACGGAGATGACCTCTAATCTTATTTAGAGTTGGACTCTTTCTTTCCTCTCATTTCATTTGCCTCTTCCAGAGGCCTCTGTTTCATAGCTCAGAAGCCGCTGCTCTATCAACATGCCTGCTGGTGTCTCCTCTCGTTCTCACTGGAGCCTGAACCAGCCTTATTTTGTCTCTTCTATTCCAGTCCATGCCAAAGATGTGTCCATTCTATTATTTGGCACTTTCAAACCTTTTATCTGACTTCTTAAAAGTAGCAGTCAGTTTCTATGCAGATGGTGGAGGACCCAATTCCCAGGAATTCTTCATTTCCTATTAGCTGATTCCTGTGGGGTCACCTGATCGGTTCGCTTGATGTTGCTTTGTTCTGTCAAATTTCCTCTGCGACTAGTGATCCTTTGCACACAAATGAAAGACTTGGTTGACTGGAACACCAAATGCCCTTTTCTCTACATTCTGACCCCTCAGGTAGCTCTCTCAGATACCAGGCTCTTGCCTGAGCCTCTCATCAATAAGTCTTCAAGATCCTTCTGAGTCTGTGCAGAGATGAGTGGTCACGGGTCCCACGCCTCGGCAGTGTCTTTCCCTGCGGGACAGACCTCGCCTCTCTATTCTGCTTGTCAGCATTTCCCACACTGTTCCAGTTCAAATGTTTTTCTGGTCTCAGCCTTGTGACTTTGCGGCATTATTTTTGTTCGTGATCTCCTTCATGGACTGACTTAGAGATTTACGATAGGAGGAGCTTTAGCAGCCGGTGTTCTTATATTCCTCCTCCTCCTCATCTTTCCGGCCCCTTTCCTCTCCTAGGGGCTTTGTCATCAGCCTCTATTAGGCATCACAGGGAGGAAGAGGCTCCTTAAGACCCAGGACACTCCTCCCTCTAAGGCCTGGGGTTTCCTCCTCCAGCACAGTGCGTGAATGGCTCCAGTGAGAATCCTGGAGACGTGCTTGTGAACTTGACAGCGCTCTGTAAGAGGGAAACCGACCGCTTTTCGGCAGTTAAAGGATTAGCAGCCTTTGCGAAGCATGTTCCCGGAGACTTCAGGAAGAAAAAGGACATAATAATTATATCCAACGCCTACTATCTTCAACATTAGAAATATCGATCGGCATCAATTCCCAAATTCAGTTTGTGTGTCCATCATCCAGATGAAATACTCTCTAAACCAGATTCCCTGCAGAAAATTGCAGACTGTGTCTAGGCAAGACCTCATCAGCCCTGCTTAGGAAGCTGGCAAAGCTCGAACTCTCAGAAGACCGTGATGAAGTCTGTGGAAGCCATGCGCAGAGGAGGGCCTGACATTAATATCTGAGGTTCGGCTCGTCTCGCTTTCTATATAATAACAGCTGACAGTGATTGAGTACAAGCGAGGAGCCAGGTACCGGCCTCGAGTACTTTACAGTTAACCACTTCACAGTGACCGCTTTTGAAATCTGCACACTCATTCCCACAGGGAAACCATGGCATGGAGACACTTGTCGAAAGCTGTCTGAACATCCAAGTAGTAGAGGTTGCAGGGGGACTCGAACCCCAGAACCTTGGGCTACTGTGCTTACCGTCTCCCATTATGCACACCAGATATATGTTACACCCGAAAATCTTGATCTCTTAGTGCGAACGTGAGCACACTTACTAAGAGACAGCAACACGGTGCTTTAAAACTAACTTGTGAGAAGAAATTGCTAGTAGGGTTGAAAGCTATAACCGTGGATAGCTGACACTTACTATCCCTCCAACAGCCATACTCCATCTCTAAATTGAATACAAAGCCCACGCAAAACACCTCTTTTGTTCATAGCCCAAATTCCTCCCCAGAATGATAGTTAATGTTTGTTAGGCTCCGGAGTAACCAGTGTTCCACCGGGCACTCTGTGGGCATTCTTTCATGGAAGGCAGCAAGCATGAACTTCCTGTCCTCACGCTGTTCCTGCCGAGGACATCTGTTCAGCATGCCCCAGCTTCTGAAACAGTTAATAGTCCTGTCAGCATTTGAAGCTCAGTCTATCTCTGGACTCCTGTGGCAGACAGATTTTCAACTGGCCTCTGACCTTTGCCCTCTGGTGGTACTCTTAGGACTGTGATGTATCACATGGTGTGCTGGCCAGTTATTTTGTTAACTTGACACAAGCTAGAGTTATCCGGGAAGAAGGAGCCTTCACAAAGGGGTGGCCTTCGTCAGATGGCCTGTAGGCAAGCCTGCGGCTGCATTTTCTTCATTAATGATTGACGTGGGAGGACCCAGGCCACTATGGGCGGTGACACCCTTGAACAGATGATGCTGGGAGGTTTAAGGAAGAAGGCTGAAAGCAAGCCCGTGAACAGCTCTCCTCCATGCCCCTGCCTCTGTTTCTGCTTGAGTTCCTGCCCCGACTTTCTTGGATGACGGATTATGATCTGAAGTAGAAGGTAAACAAACCCATTCCTCCCAAGCTGTTTTTGGCCGAGGGTTTTATCACATCGACAGAGACACAAACTAGAAAACGCGGAACAGAAACTTCGTTTTCAATTTTGATTTACACAATACATGCTGATCATGTTCTTGTCCTTCTTCCAACTCATCCAGATCATCCCCTCTTCCCGACCTACCCAACTTTATGTTCTCTCCTTCTCTGAGAAACAAAAACAGACAAAAATGAAAGTCAAAACAAATGAAAATCCATAAGACAAAAAAAAAAAATGCAAAAATGAAACAAAAGCCCACAACAGCAAAACATGGAGCCCATTTGCAAACAGGAACTTTCAGGGCGATAACCTAAGTGTGACAGCTGTAGTCACATAAGCCGACACGGTCACAGAGACATGGGGTAGGAGAAGAACTTCACCACAGGTGCCCTAAAAAACAGAGAGGGACACATGTGAAGGAAAGTGAGTAAAGAGAGGAGCTGATGCTGATATTCCGCTGACAGGCAGCAGGGAGCTAGGAATCTCAGGCCTATAGTCCTCAGGAAGCTGCCACTATGATTCTGGTCTTCTGAGACCCAGAGGACAGGCACCCCGGATAAGCTATCCTGGGCTTTGGGCATACAGACAAGTGAGCTGAAAATGGCAGCTTTCTGCAGACATGGAGTCTTTGGTGAAGTCATGTGTTCATGCTACGAAGCCGAGGCATATATTGCCCATACGGGCGCATACGGTACGTGCCCCTATGCGTGGAAGTCTGAGGTCAGCCTTGGATGTAGTTCCCCAAATGCTGTGTGCCTCAGTTTTAAGACAGGGTCTCTCACTCATCCTGGCTGATTGTGCTAAGCTGAGCGGTCATGAGCCCCAGGGACCTGCTTGTCTTGGCCACATCAGTGCCGAGGCCACCACAAACACCAACATATACCAGGTTTTTGTAGGGCTCTGGGGATTTAACTTGGGCCTCATGTTTGTGCAACAAGCACTTAGCACTTTATAGATCATTTCCTCAGCCCCCATAGAAGTCCGAAAGAAGAGGAAATTAGTAGACTAGGAACCAGGGTTATCACCCTGGATCGAATGTAGATTGTCCTCCAAAGGGGCCATGAGTCGAAAGCTTGATTCCCACTGTGCCACGTGGTAAACATGTAGAGATGGGACCCAGTGGAAGGTGCTTAGGTCACTGAGAACAGCAGGGGTCACAGATGACTTCCTCGGGTGACTTCTCAAAGAAGTTGTTTTGAAAGAACAAACCTTTGCCCCAGAATCTCTTCTTCTTGCGTGTGCAGTCCACTCTGGTGTGATAGAGCAGAGGTGGCCTTCCACAGAGGCCAGGCCAATAAGTCACTTGACACTAAACTTTTGGTCTCCGGAACTGAATTAAATGAACTAAATACATTCCCATGTATTTATTTGTTTGTTATTTACTTGTTTTTTTTTTTTTAACCCAAGGTTTACTTATTAGCCCAGGCTGGCCTTGAACTCAGAATCCACCTGCCTCTACCTCGCCTCCAGTGCTAAAATGACAGAAATGGTCCTCCAAATCCTGCTACCTTCTTTCTTTGTAAATATGCAAGCCTGGGGGGAGGGGAGTTTGTCGTTGCAATGGAAAGCAGACTAAAAGAGAAACCAAAGGTCAGCCGAAATGGAACTAGTATTAACTTCTCATTATCTATCTGTCCGGTTAGAGTTTGATAGTAGATGTATATGAAGGATGATATTTAATTTCCCTAACTCATGCACCCATGACTGCTGAATTCTGCAATAAATTATTTTGGAGTTATTATCTCGTGGAAGTGGTTTATGTTTATTAAAATCTGTAAGGTTCAGACTTTTTATAAATATACTTTGCTTAGTCATAGGGTAGGAAGGTACAATTTAGGTGGCATTTAGGTGAATTTTTATTCAATTGTGCTTTTCCTCAGTCTGCACCAGGGCAAAGGTGTCAGTAGAACTTATTAAGAATATTATCCTATTATAATATTAATGACAATACTATAACACTGATACACATTAAATGTGGTGAAATAAAAAAGAATAAATTAAAAAGTTAAAAAAAACCATTATACTAATTTCATTATATTTAAACATGTGGATATTATGCCTGTATGTAGTCTGTGTACTTGTTCCTGCAGAGGCCAGAAGAGGTGTCAGATCCCTGGAACTGGAGTTATGGACAGTTGAGAGTGTGGAGCTGGGAACTGAACTCTGATCCTCTGGAAGAGCAGCCAGTGTTCTCAACTGCTGAGCTGTCTCTCTGGTCTTTTTAAAAATTAATTTATTGTATTTATGTTCATGCGTGTTTCTTGTGTGCAACATACATGCAGAATCCTGCAGGAGCCTGCAGAGGCATCAGAGACCGTGGAACTGGAGTTACAGGCAATTGTTAGATGCTAGGTGCTGAGAACTGAGCTCTGTCCCTCGGAGGGTGGAAAGCACTGTTAACCACTGAGTTATCTCTCCACCCCCTTATGTTTCTATATTAATGTTAAATGCACAGGGAATTTCATTTTTTGTGCTTCATCAGGTTGGCTCACCCTGTCCATCAGTTTTAAACTTCCTTTATCTATATTACCTTTTGCCAAAGCAATTCTCATTGTTTTCCTACTTCTTTCTTAAGTTTCTTTGCTCAGTTTCATCTAGGAACCCTGACCCAGTTGGAGCCTCTACTTTGTCATGTCTTCAACAGACATTGATTGAGACTCTACTGTTTCCAAATAGGAGACAGACAAATCAGAAGGAGCTGCCTGTTTTCTTGGTCCCACACCCCTTCTGCGCAGTGTACTCTGAGACTGTGTCCTGATCTGATGTCTGACAATGACAAGGAAATGCACACACTTATGGACACTGTTGTCTTCCCAGCACTGACTGAGTTTCTGAAGGTTGGCAAGCTGGATGTTGTTGGTTGAGCCACTTGTTCGTTTCCTGCTGCCCGGTTAGCTTAGACCCGAAATAACCACACAGAAACTTTATTAATTAAATCACTGCTTGGCCCATTAGCTCTAGATTATTATTGACTAACTCTTACATATTAATTTAACCCATTTCTATTAATCTGTATATCACCACGAGGACGTGGCCTACCAGAAAAGTTTCAGCACATCTATCTCTGGCGGTAGCTCCATGGCGTCTCTCTGACTCCGCCCTTTTTTCTCCCAGCATTCAGCCTCGCTTTTCTTGCCTATCTAAGTTCTGCCTCGCTATAGAAAGGGATTTATTAGAAGTACTTGGAATAGATGGCAATAGCTAGGGGCAGAGAGTAACATATAGCTTTGTTAGCAAATCATTGTCAGGCTGGCGTTGTCTTTTACACTAAAATTATAATCTTTGAACTCATTGTCAGGCTGGCGTTGTCTTTTACACTAAAATTATAATCTTTGAACTATAGTATTCATCCTGTTGTCAGCCTAAGATTTTGTATTTAAGTGGAGGTGGTTTCACAATAAATACAAGCAAGTACTGTAAACCTTCTTGAGATCATAGAAAAATAAAAGTCAGAAGTGGGGAAATGCCTGCTTTTATGTCCGAGTTCAGTCCAGCAAGTGCCTTGGCTTCTGAATTTCCACAAAGGCAACAGCAAAACCCAAGGAAGGTTGTGATCTGCATCCCCTAGGAATCACTTGCTGCAAGGAGCACTCCTTTAAGGAATTGCTAATTGCAGAGTAGGCAGGCTCAGACTGCATTCTGCTGCCTCTGCACCAACCCCCACCTTCACAACTCTTGTGTCTTCTTCTTCTTCTTCTTCTTCTTCTTCTTCTTCTTCTTCTTCTTCTTCTTCTTCTTCTTCTTCTTCTTCTTCTTCTTCCTCTTCCTCTTCCTCTTCCTCTTCCTCTCCCTCCTCCTCCTCCTCTTCCTCCTCCTCCTTCTTCTTGCCTGTTGTTTTCTGTGTTATTCTTGCTTTTCTATTGATTCTGGAGGCATGGGCCTTTTGATGGCAGAACAAATACAAAAGAATATTTGAGGAGTAAAATGTTATGGCTTACTAAGATGCCGGGACCATCTGACTGTAAGAAACACAAGAAGCTTCACTGGTGGCCAGGATTTGATTCACAGAGTGAGCTGAGCTGGTATGCAGGGCCCTGAAAGCTGGTGGGAAAGGAAAGCCCACAGGCACGCATGCACACATATCCCCAAGTCTCATTCTCTGTTAATACCAGCTTGACCCTGAGTTTCCATCCATGCCTGTACGTGAAGCTCTCTGTATTCACTTATGGGATAATTTAGGAGTGAAGCTGATAGCAACTGCGATAGATCATACATTAAATTAAATTTTAAAGATTCAGCCTTTTTGGTTTTGTTAATAAAATCAAAACTTGCTGATTAACAAGCAGCATTAATAAATCCAAACAGCTTCCCTTCATACACGAAGGTGTCCCAAGAAGAGAGTGAACTTTGGTTTTTGGCTTGTCTCTTGGCCCCAACTAGCTGGACTACAGATCTTAAATCGTCTTTTAGAAATAATTGACTGTAAGCAAGACAGTTGGTGGCTAAATTTTTTCCCAAAGCCATTTTTTAAACTCCTAAGTATATACTTACAGAAGAGAAGGAGCTGGGGGGGGGGCGCTGCTGACAGTACAATTTACAAGTGGTCTTGGGGGCTTTGGGGACTACAGCGCTGAACGGGAAACTGGAGATCCTGGCTTCTCACTCCTTTAGTAACCTCAGGGAAGTCATGGTTCCTTTCCTCTTGGCTTGTTTTTCCACTGGCATGGAGACAGAGGCAGGGTGTGTGTGTGTGTGTGTGTGTGTGCGCGCGCGCGCGCGCGCGCGTGTGTGTGCCTGCACGCGTGTTGGGGGGGAAACTAACGAGATGGAAGGTTCTAGAAAGGTGCAGAATATCACAGCCCTTTTCCACGACTCTCTGGTTTTACTTTTCATGAAGACGGTTAACATTTGGCCAAGAATCATTACTCAACAATTTATTATCCTGTTCAAATCCAGGTAGGTTAAAAGTTTAAACTTTTTATACTCAAAGTCGGGTCTCTTGTGCTTTATAGAAACCCCAGATACCACAAAGTTAAAAAAAAAAAAATAGAAAGAAAAGCCCTCCTGAATTTCATTTGCAAAGCCTCTCTGCTGGCTTGCAGGCTCTGCATTAGAATGAAATATTCTATTGAAACGTCTGCTCTGGCACCGAGAACGGAGAAAAGTCTCGTGTTTGTGTACTCTGTGAAGTCGAACAACAATTTCCAACATATGTTAGGAGAGGCTGCCCTCTTTGGAGATGGGAAAACCGATCGCTCCGGAGGGGAAAGCAAACCGAGCGCTGAAAAGTTTTGTTAATCTTTCACTGGTGAGGCAGAGCTGGGAACACAGCAGCCCGTTGGCTGCGGAGAAGGCTCAAGCCAAAAGGCCCAGCCCACAGGAAATGAACGTTGTCCTCCTCAGCGAGGCTACTTAAGCAGAGAGAAAACATTTACAGTACTTGTAATTACGATGGTTTTCGGCACCTAAATTGTCATAAATCACATTTATAAAAGCCATCTTCGCACTAGTCAGAATTTGAAAGCCGCAAAATATATTCAGCTGGTGGGTAGTTTGAAATGGTGGTGCATATGTTTGGAATAAATACATGTTATAATTATGGTTTTTAATACTGGGAGGTTGCTTATGAGGATTTATGCTCACATACTGATGATAATGGAGTACACTGTGAACATAATAAAGTGGTGATGGGTGGCGTTTGTTCTCGCCTTTCTACAGAATTCTGCTTCCAGCTCCGAGGGGTACGTTCCTTTGTAAATCCCCATACATCGAGATAAAAATACATTTCTCAGTGTAGCTCCTGGAGCAACTACCCGGAGAGAAAAATACCTGCATTTTCACAACCAGTTCATGGATCTTAAAACATAATTACGTCTTATTGCGTTGTTGATCCCACAGCAGTATTTGAATTAAAAAGGAGCGCCAATAGGATTGGTGGAAAGCTCTATCTTATAGCCGAGTTCGTGGTGGAGTGAAATCTAGTTTTAATAAAAGAGTAGTTTCATAATAAGCAGACGAGTCTAACCGGTAATTAGAGTTTTTATTACATATGTATTACCTAACACTGAAGCCAATCCTACCAAGTAGAAAATAAAGGGGAGACACCGTGATGAATTAAAGAGCCTGGCGAAATCTGAATTAGCTCTTTGCCCAGGTCTGATACATAAGGTAATTGTGTTTTGGTCAAGAGGGCGAGACCTGAGACGTCTGTCTCTATATTATTCTTTCGTTCAAATATTTAATAAATCCTTGTTAAATACCCCTCTATGCCAACCACTAACCTAGAAGCTGGAAACGGAAATACAAATTAGAGTCCAGTCCTTAGGAACTCCTGTCTTGGAGAAAACCAAATAATTAGAGCCCAGTGTATTATATGCATAAATAGCAGCGTGAGTAATGACTTTTGTCTTGACATGAATTCCGTGGTAAACACTGCAATAAAGGACACGCTTTGTGGGGTTCTTGTTGCTGGCACTAGCCAGGGTTTACAGCCGTCTAGGTAAAGAGCTTGGTCAGCACATAGAGAATGATATCCTGCAGCTCTTGGTATCGCTTTATTTCCATAAACATTTTAAAAATGGGAGCTCTGTTTTTTGTGGATGTACATAATCACCGGATCCCTTTGCTCTTTTGAAAATTTGTGTATTCAAGGAGAGAATGTGACTAGACTGTAGAGTTATCTGCCTTCCCTGGGGCTGCAGAGCGTCCCCACAGGTTAAAAAGCGGCTGCAGGGTGAGTTGCCAGGCTTAAGTTGTTACCACATACTGCTTCCGCGTCAGAAAAATCTTTAGTAGAATCCTCCTATTGACATCTGTTCTTCATGCCTGCTCAGCTGTAGGTCTTTTATTCTTAGAATCGTTAAGGTTAACATTTAATCCCAGCACTCAGAGGCAGAGGCAGGCAGATCTCATAGTGAGATCTGTCCCAAAAAAACAAAAAGAACAAAACAAAAACAAAATTTAGCTTCTTTCTTCAGAACAGATTGTCTGTGGAAACGAGAGGAAAAACATCAGACTGCAGGCTCTGGAGATATGCCTCTTCTTCATGATTGACGGGGCTTGTGTGGACAGACCCTCATTCCCCCCCAGAGGAGTAGGCCCAAGACACACTGTGATGCTGATGGCAACACTCTTTGTTCAGGGTAGCAGAACAGCTTCTTCCTTGTTTATTTCACAAAGGCGTGTGTGTATGTGTGTGTGCATGTGTGTGTGTTTGTTTATGTGTGTGTGCATGTGTGTGTTTATGTGTGTGTAAGCATGTGCCTGTGTCTGTGTGTTGTGTATGATTTAAGTGTGTGTATTTGGTGTGCATTTGTAAATTGAGGCTAGAGGTCAATGTTGGGTGTTTTGTTCAATCATTCTTGAATATGGATTTTTATTGATTCATGGTCTCTCACTGTCTCTTGACTCTGGATCCCCAGCACTGGAGTTTCTGGCTCCTGCCACCATGCCCAGCTTTTTACATGAGTTCTGGAGTTCCTGCTCAGATCCTCAGCTTATGTGACAAGCACCTTATGAACTGAACCATCTCCCCTGCCCCCTATACAAAGTTCATTAATAGATTATACGTTTAACTTTGAGGATCTTTGTCAGCTCAAATGACTCTTACTGAAGTCGAAGGCTCTTCCTCCCCTCCACTTCCTTCACCTCCCTCACAGGAGGCAGACCACCTACTATGACTGAAACCCTTGCTGTCATTTCTAGCTCTCTTCCCTTTCTTTGACAATGATCCCATCACCCCCACTATTTCTGTTTCTGCTTCCCAGAGAACAGGAAGTATCACATGTTGTCCTGAGTCACCTGACGAAGAGGCAGTGTGATGGAGTATATACAGTCACCCTCTGACAGAAAGACAGCATCCTGAATAGTGGCTGGGAATGCAGGTAATTCCTAGGCTAGTTGGTAGTTTCTTAGTGGCACAGTGAGGCACGTCCTGGTCAAGGAGAACAATGTTGGGTTTGACAAATGGTTCGGAACAGAAAGGGAGTCGTGTTCAGATGCCTGATGGAGCTGACGGCTTATCACCCAGCTTTCCTGCACGGGGTTAACAGACTCCGAGAGCTGTTACTGGGGTTAAAGGCTAAGTCTGAGAGCCAGACTCTTTTAGTAGCTAGCAGAGATGTCCTTATCTCCTTCAGAGGAATAGCTGTCATAACTGAGATAGGCAGATACTGAGAGATAGGAGATCCAATAGATGGAGCTGCTTAGACACAGAGATGCTTGGTGTCTGCATGCCCAGCCGAGGCAGTGTGTGTTTGCTAAAGTCAAAGCTCAGATCAGGGTTTCTCAGGCCCCAGATACTGCAAGAGAGCAACAGGCAGGGGCATCTGGGTAGATCCCTTTAGAATGTTAACTCTGGACCCTTCCCTGCACCCTCAGGGAACAGAGAGGTGCCTGCTTTCGCCTAGTAAAGAGGTGGAGCCTCTCTCCAAGTAGAGCTCTGGGTAAGAGGCGGAGCCTCTTGGGCTGGACCTGCTGCAAGAGCAAGACTTCTTCCCAGAAAGGCAAAAAGCATCTGTCTTGGAAGCGGCCTTCATCTCCTTGTCACATTCCCAGAAAATAACTGGAGTTCAATTTTAGCATAATCAGCTAGAGATATGCTAGCCTGATAAAGGAAGAAAAAGCATCCAGACGGAAGCGCCTGTATGTGCTAGCTAACGTAGACAGCAGGGCTGGGGAAATTCTCCTGAGGTTTGATTGTGTAAACATTTAATCAAAGAGGCAGAATACATAACCAAAGAAGCAAGGATCTGTTGATTTCAGGACATAAGATTTAAGACGTTGACAACAACTCCAGGAAGCAGGTATATTTGCCGCTAGTATGGTTCTTCCGTGCATAGGAAAGGGGCAGCAAGTGCTGAGCGTGTTGAGGATGCTAGTCTGTCCCGGCTGCTGATACAGGAAGGAGCAGAGCCCGAGAAGAAAGTCATGCTAGAGTGGGTATCTTATGTCCAGTAAAAGTCTTACCAGGAGATTATGTTCATGAGAGGGCCCAGAGGGCGTGCTACTTGCCAAGATCATTAGGAATGAGCTGGGGGGCATGGAGGGAGGCATCACTAAATGTTCAGTGTGACAAGGCCCAGTGGGGAACTTGCATTTCAGGCCCCTGGGAATCTGGAACAAGATTATAACAACCACAGCAGAGACTTATACAAGTTTTGATAAACCACCCCTGCAAGTAATGCCCTGACAGAGTAGAAGAACTTCGCCATGAAAATCGGTTGAGCATGCATCTGGAGCTGCTAGGTCCGAGCAGGTCCGCCAGCTCACGAAAGCAGACTGGCCAGGAGCAGTAGCTGCTGTTAGATGGGAAGGGCACACCAGCATGAGGTGCATGGGCAGTGGCCTAGACCCCTTGCCACGCACAGGCATTATAATAGCCCCAGTTTCTTGCTTCTCAAATCCATAGTTGCAACAGAGGAGAAAGTCCTACACAACCAACTCAGGAGAAAGGAAAACATTCCGTCTTTGAGAGCAAGCCAGAACAGGGGCAGCTGTTCATAGCCACGGCCAGTGACTTGAAAGACAAGGGAGAGGAAAATGCCTTCCAATAGGCAGAACTGTAACGAGTGTGCCTGCTCATCTGGATGCAGGAAATGCTAATTTGGTGCCCAGTGAATAAATGAATGATAGCAGGGTACTGGAGGAACTGAACCCTATTGGTCATTTGTGTAACCCATGTGAACTGGCAAGGAGAGGATCATGGGAAAACAGAAGTTGAGTCTCCAGGTTGTCTACTCTCTAGCGGTCAGCTCACTTGAATAAGACAGAAGGAACCATTTGCCCAAGCTCTCTTCAGCTGGTTCCCAAGACAAAGGTCTCCATGCGGACTCTCCGATGCTTCTTCCAACATGCAGCTCTTTCTGTCAGAATGAAATATGCAGAAGGGTCTTCCTGTGCTTCCGTGTATGAGGTAGATCAAGTTGGGACAAAATAAAGGTAACATTGAAAACCAGAGGAGGAAACACCTTTCACGAGAATCTACTTCCGACAGTTCAGAGCAGAGTTCGAGACAACGATTGAAAGATGAAGGCAGGTTGTTTGGAATTTTAAAGTCCCTGCCTCAGACTCTGTTCACAAAGTTAGTACAGGTAGGCAGAGTCAATGGCGCTTCTGGCTCTCTGACGCATTAAAGGGGATTTCGGGTAAATACGCACCATTCAAGCCAGTCCTCACTCAGTTATCAGACTCTCTGATCTTCCTTTAAAGTAGACACTGTTGTGGGGAGAATTGAACCCGGGATGCTGGTTCCCTCATTTGCAAGGCACAGGGTGCGCACAGGGGTGGGGGTGGGGGCAACCTTTTAGGAAAGCATAGGTTCACACTTTCCAGTGCTATGTCATGGAGTCCTGAGGGTCTCTCTTTCATTGCTTGTGCACTTCACTTGCCTATTAGAGACAGACGTCCGCTGTCAGTACATCCTGAAGAAAAGTAGCAACCGAATATGGCAATATAAATTGTTAGTAACAAAACTAGTAATGTATCTGGTCAGAATACTGGCATAGATTTTTTTTTAAAAAACCATCGGTTAGACTATTCTTGAGCTCTGGTTAAAAGTATCCCAGAGGGAACCAAGAAATATAAAGCTAGTTGCAGAGTTATTTGTCAGCTGCTGCAGGAAGGCTCATTTTGAATATTTCAGGACTAGTGAGATGTAAGGAAATATTAACCAGCTGATGATTGAATCGGTTTTATTTTTAACGGCTGAGAGACAAGATTTACAGCCACCGATTCTTGTTTTATTTCACAGTACCTTTGCCACAAATGCAGCCCATAACCTAGTGCCATAAAACTCGAATGACTGCCTAAGATCCTTGGGGCATGCGCATGTGAAATGACTCCCGGGGACCAGCTCTTCACTTTGGTTTTCACTTTGCTTCCGCTCAAGGAAAGATGAGATGTAAGGGTTGCCTTCTGTTTGACACTGTAAAGTCAAGATCTAATCGAAGGGGCAACCTTAAACTACTTGTATTCCAAGCTGATCCTATTTGCAGAAAAGAGTTCCAAATAGTTCCATCTGGCAAATGGCCCCATCTGTCCCAAGCAGCAGAACCTTTGTCCATTTCATGGTGAATGACTAGGAAGAGCTGAGGAGAGAGCCTGCTCATTTCTCGGTATACCGAATGAAGCTCTGGTCCTCTTCCCAGAGCAGTGTCCTCAACCCCCACTTAAAGCATGCCTTACAAGAATAAAGTAAAATACACAGGATTCAAAGGCAGCCAGCTACTAAAACGTAAGTATCAAAATATCAAAAACGATTTTGTGACATTGTTGTAACCATGCCTCTTTATGCATGCATGCGTTAAACTGGGAGGTTTAGCAGCAGGTCCAGGAACTACCATCATTCCGGAATAGCAAAGAATGTAAGTAGCATTTGAAATGTCTGTGATTGCCACGGTATATTAGGCGTGCTATAAAACACCAGTGGTTTCTATTAGTGTCAACATCACAGGTTCTGTACATGCTAGCATTGCTTACACGCACAATTTAAGAAATACAACTTACCAGTTAAGGGTCAGTACCAAGAGTGCTGTGATACCCATTCTGTGGAAGCCTCAGCCGGGCAGAGAGGAAGCTAAGCAGTAAACAAGGCATGTCTTTACCAATGTACAAAAGTGAATCTACGCACTTTGGGGAATTTCATGGGATTTACTTGTGTGTTTATTTTGCTTTGAGACTCTCTCGCAGGTAGCCCAGACTTGTTGTACACAATCCTCCCAAGTACTGGGATTATAAGTGTGCACTTCCATATCTGGCTCCAGACCACAGATTTATTTTCTTCTTTTTCTACTTCTGGTTCTTCTGTTGTCTAACAGAGATGACCTTTGACATTCACTATTCCACCCAATAATGAAAATCCTTACGCTGTGCCGACACAAATTGCTTTCATTCCGTTCTCCTCTAATAGCCGTCTCTCCCACTTAAAAGTAAATGGGGGGCTCTGCCCCAATAAAGACTACGACCATTCTCAAGTCAAACTTTGGCCCGATCCCCACATAGGCCTAATTTCAGCCTCGCCTGAGTCGGGTCTCCTCCGAGAGGTCAGTCTGCCCCCTAAGTTCACTGCAGATCTCTTTGATCAGAGGCTACCAGTTTCGAAGAACACCAAGTTATATGAGGGTTTCTTTCTTTTTTTTTTTTTTTGTACTGTGTACTACTGCCCACCAGGGATAGAGCTGAGACCACCTAAATAACTTAAGTAACTCTATGTGGTAACCTCGGTCTAACTCATATTTAAGAGAAATATTTGGATGCTGAATGTATTTTTGCTTGAGGCTGGAACTCTTAGCAATCCCCAGATGAAATAGTTTATGTTACTTAGAGGAATCTTAAACATGATAAATGTGTCAGACACACATCTCGATGTCAAGGATAGAATTTATCTAATATAAGAGCAGACAAGTTTAATAAACCACGTAAGCGTTACAAGGCATGCTTCAAATGGCAATGAATTATGTCCCTATTTGTGGCTCAATGTATATGTTTTATCATTTTGAATATTGAATAAAAAAATTCTTGTATAAATAATGTAAAAAGGCTGATTTAAAGCAACAGATGCTAATCAAGTCACGCTAAGGGCTGACAGGTCCTGCGGAACACATAGATTCTTTGGAAAGGTGTGATGGAGACGGCGCTGAAGATGGCTCAGGAGCCACTTTAATCAGCCAGGCTAGCAAAGTATGGAGGAGCCTAAATTTCCCAAAGACAAGGCCACTAAATCTGAGGACTTTACACATCAACAATCGTATTTGGTTCACGGCATTTGTTTTTAATAACTAGGTTTTCCAGAAAATATGCCTGCTTAAAAGGCTCATCCTTTAGTTAGGTTTTCATCTGTCATCTCTGGAGACATTCCTTCCACTACGGTGTTTCATTTCTCCAGGAAGTTTCTCTAAGGGAAGGTTATTTAATTCAAACCGACCTGACTTCTTTTTTCATAGTAGAACAATAACGCGGTTGTGCAATTCACAGACCGGTGGGCAACTTGAAGCCCAGCTTCTCCTAACCACACTCTCAGGTAAGGCTTCTTTCTGCCATAACTTCCTGCAAACTAGTAGTTAAGAAAACATTTAACTGGTGCTAAAAAACCAGAAACCAAAAAGCAAGAAAAAGAGCTTTCGTGGATCACAGGCAACATTGAGACTATTTCAGAAAAACCTTGGATGGTTACATGAATCTTGATGAGTAATTTGGGTTTTGTTTCTGTCTTGCTCCTATCTTGAAGGACTCTGCCCACAATTGTACCAGGGCTCAACTTTCTAGAAATGCCGCCCCAGCACCTACAGCTTCGGGCTCCATCCTAATTACAGGAGTTGTCACTACCTTTCGAATGCAGGAACCACGCTTTATTTGCAGTGAACTTTTCATCATTTGGTCCTTCAACACAGTATCTGTTTCACTGTGTGGAAAAGCTTCAGCGTTCTGGCTCAAATAGCCAGACTCCAAGCTGAAGTAGAGCACGATTTCACAAAACCCTAAATCTTTTCCTTCGTAGCCTCAAATCGAGCGAAATCAAGCAACTTTGTCTGAATGAATGGATAGCAAGCATCATTAACCCACTTTCAGTCATTCGAAGGACGGGGTCTAGTGAGTTCTAGTCTGTGCTAATGAGACCAGTGTTTTCAAGAAACATGCAGAAGGAACAAATTTACTGAAGGGAGGCTTGCTATGTAAGGGGGTCCCTTTGGGAAGTCATATACTTAGTCAAATAGCGATTTTGTTTCCCAAAATATTTTTGGAACTTTTCTTTGGCTTCGAAAGAAAGAGAGATGGGGGGGCGGCGCAGGGCAGTGGTGGTGAACACAAACTGGTTACAAAGGTCTTATTTCTTTATAGCTGAGCACGTTTAGTTTGAACTGTAAAGCTAGCTGAGAAAAAATATAGCTATTTTGTCTACCTGAACTTAATTTCAGTCATAGTCTGCGTGTGTTAATCTTTGGTCACTCATTTATTGGGTCCATTTCCCTGGTTGGCCTCTTAGTTCTTGGGTCTTAAGCCAGATCCCAGAGTCCATGGGGAGCAGACCATTGGGACCTCCTGTGGGGGGTTCTGCCCTGCTGATATCCTTGGCATGGCCTCTTTCTGGATCCTGATTCTCGCACACACAGACCTTGCAAGATGGCAGACTGCACAGTCCATGGCTTCCTTTCTCTCTCCTCTGAAGAGGGAGGGTGGGGCCCAGGCAGAGTTGCAAGCCCCCGTGCTGCGGTGGGACTCTGGGCACTCTGCAGAGGCAGTCATTCCCACACGCCTTTGATATGTCTGTTAAGCTCTGTGTTTATTTACCCCGCTGTTGTGTCTGGAGCAATGGGAGTCTTGCTGCCTCTTCAATCTCACTGGAGAGACAGGAAGGGATTCTTTTAATCCAGCCCTACCCAACTTGAGGAATTTCTCTGTGGCTAAGACAAAAGTTAAGCGGGCAATAATCGCACGTAGCATCTCCTGGTTTCTAGGCCCTAGGCCTTGGACTTAGAGCTATACCATTGTGTTGAAATAAGGGCGGCGGGGCTGCGTCCCCAACACCCTGGCTGCTTGGCTAGCTCATGCCTGAAATAACAACACACAAACTGTATTCTGTTAAACACTGCTTGGCCCGGCTAGTTCCAGCTTCTTATTGGCTAGCTCTTACATATTGCTCTAACCCATTTCTAATAATGTGTGTAAGCACCCCAAGGAGCGCTTACCGGGAAGATTCTAGCCTATGTCCATCCTGGGTCCCATCCTGGGTTGGAGCTGCCTGGGAGAGCGGAGCCTGGCATCTCTGCTCCAAAGAGCAGAGCTGTCGAGTCTACCAGGGAGAGCTGAGCATGGCGTTTCTGTCTGAAGCATCTGGCTCTGAGAAGAACTGCATTACTTCTGACCTCACTTCCTCTTCCTCCTGTTTACTCCTCCCACCTATGCTTTAACCTATCAGGGCCAGCCTAGCAGTTTCTTTATTGCTCAATGACCTTCCTCCATCACCATTGTCTCTTCTGAGTCTCCAGCTCATGGGCCTTCTTGGCCTCCATAAATGGCATGGGGTATTTTCTTAATATATAACTTTATCTATACATAACATGCATCCTGTAACAATGGAAATGCTTTCTAAGAAACATGAGGACTTTATTTTAGAGGTATAAGTTATACTTGTTTCTGTTCTTTTGAGTGATTTGGTCTGTTTCTCTCAATGATCAGTCCTCCAGGGCTGCCATTCCTTTGAGGAAATAGGTGTCTGCGTGATACCACTGTGGTCCAGGGGAGGCCACTGCTGGTCCCCATAGCTTAGGGGTTGTTTTATCTTGGCATCATTGGCCTTTACACTGCATCTTATTCTTTCCAGGTGTTTGGTGCATCATCCTTGCATTGCCCTTGTTCCTCTGTGCTCTGTGGCCCTTTTGTACTGGACCTCTTCTGGTCTTCTCACAGCCTCTCTTTCTTCTCACTCAAGTGAGAGGGGTTTCTAGGTTCCCACTGGCAGTAAGATACTTGTTAATATTTAATATATAGCCATGCTGAAAAATTCAATGTGGCTTATTGAGAAGAACACAGACAAAACGTTCCAGAACCTCAGCCCAGCTGTGAGGATGGGAAATCATGGCTTAGCTCCCTGAGCTGTCATTCTTCCATCTCTACTGAAGGAACTACACACTCGTTTTGAAGGGCTGATTGTTGATCAAAAATTTTTTTTATAAAACTTCTTAATCAAAATCAGACTTCTTACCCAGTTTTAAATTAAATCGTATGATTGTCTTGAGTGTGTGTGTGTGTGTGTGTGTGTGTGTATTATGTGTATGCATGAATGCCAGTCTATGGGAGCAAGAACAGTTCTTAGAATCAGTTTTCCTTTTGCTATGGGAGCAGTGGATTGTATTTAGGTTGCTTTGCCCAGGAAGTACTGGATAAGCTGGGCTACCTTGCCAGTCCTCTACTGTTCTTTAGCAGATATTTTTTCAGTAGTTATAGTATGTACAAAGTTTAGGGAAAAATAAAATATACTTGTCATTTAAAAAAGAAACATGTTGCTGGGCCATTCCCTCGTTGTGCGCACTTCATAGAGTGCATTCAGAGACCTGGATTGCATAGGCTCCTGAACACCTGGTTGGTGTGGTATCAACTATTATTGCTCCTAGGCACAAACTTGCACAACATGTTATTGTGTTGCATACTGCAGGAAATTGTAATACTATATAAAAAGTATTTGCATATACAAACATATCTAAGCGTATCAAAGGCAAGGTAACACTTCAGTATAAAATAGTTTCTTAGGTGAGTTAGCAAGTAATAACCAAACATGAAGATCTGGGACATTGCTGCATACCGCTCTAGCCTTTATACACACTGCATTCTTAAGCTACAAAAATTTTGTTTTAAATATTCTTCTTCCCATTTTTTTTAATATTTTCATTGTGCACACTCATTGTTCCTGTGTTATGCTACATAAGAACATTTTCATGCAAGGATATACTATACATTGAGAATATGCCCCTCATCCCGGCTGTCCTCACTTCCCCTTACTTCATTTAGTCTTTCCTAGTTATCTTCAACAGCTTTGCTTCTATTTTGTGTGTATCTATAGTTGCTTGTATGTGTTCATTTATGTGTGTAGGTCAGAAGTTGATATCCTGTGTCTTCCTCAATCACTTCTACTGTGGGATAATGCTCTTGTACATTCAACCTAAATTCAATCCACTGCTCCCATAGCAAAAGGAAAACTGATTCTAAGAACTGTTCTTGCTCCCATAGACTGGCATTTATGCATACACATAATACACACGCACACACACTCAAGACAATTATACAATTTAATTTAAAACTGGGTAAGAAGTCTGATTTTGATTAAGAAGTTTTATAAAAAAAATTTTTGATCAACAATCAGCCCTTCAAAACGAGTGTGTAGTTCCTTCAGTAGAGATGGAAGAATGACAGCTCAGGGAGCTAAGCAATGATTCCCCATCCTCACAGCTGGGCTGAGGTTCTGGAACTCTTTGTCTGTGTTCTTCTCAATAAGCCATGTTGAATTTTTCAGCACGGCTATATATTAAATATTAACAAGTATCTTACTGCAAGTGGAAATCTAGAAACCCCTCTCACTTGAGAGATAATGTTACTTGTATTAGTTTAATAAAACACTGATTAGCCAATAGCCAGGCGGGAAGTATAAGTGGAGTGAGTGACCAGAATAAGAGAATTCTGGAAAGAGGGAAGGCAGAGAATCAGTCACCAGCCAGACTCAGAGGAAACAACATGAGAATGGTTTCCTGAGAAAAGGTACCAAGCCACATGGCTGAACATAGACAAGAATTATAGGCAAATTTAAGTTGTAAGTGCTAGTTAATAATAAGCCTGAGCTAATAGGCCAAACAGTTTATAATTAATATAAGCCTCTGTGTATTTCTTTAAGACTGAACAGCTGTGGGATTGGGTGAAACAGAAACTTCTGTCTACAACTTTCCATCTTTTTCTTGACATGAGGTCTCTTCCTGGTCATGGAGCTTACTGGCTCATTTAGCCTGGCTGGCCAGCAAGTTCTAGGAATCTTCCAGTCACTGGCCTCCTATCATAAAGATTATTAGTGTATGCCACTTCTTCCAGATTTTTATGTGAGTTCTGGAAATCAAACTGTTGGGTTATCTTTCTTGAGTGGAAAGTGCTTTACTGTCTGAGCCACCTCCCCAGCCCCATAGATTTTAATTTCATGTCATATATACATAAATAGTTTTATGTTTCTATATGAAATCTAGGAGCCATGAATGAGGAAAAACATATGTATCCTTTTTAGAGTAACTTAATCCACTTAATATGATTATCTCTACCTGTGTCTGTGTCTTTTCCTATAAACAACAGTTTTGTGCTTTTTGTGGCTGAAAACAATCTCATTGTACACACACACACACACATACACATCATGTTTTCTCTACTCATTTCCCCGTTGTTGGACAACTAGGTTGGTTCCATAATTTACCAAATTTAATTTGGTTCATAATAGAATAGTGATGCAATAAAATTAATATGCAGCACTCTGTGATATGTTGACTTGGTACTCTTTGGGTAAACAAACGGAGGTGGTATATAGCTGGATCCAATGATAGATCCAATTTTAGTGTTTTCAAGGAAACACCATATTGATTTCCATAGTGGCTGGAAGAGAGATTGCATCCAACCAACAAGGTGTCTGCTCCTTTCCACCGCTGTTGCTTCTTCTTAACGACTGTCATTCTGACAAAGGTATGGTAGAATCTCAATGTGCCTTTGATTGGCATTTCTCTAACAGTGCATGCATTAGCTACTTCTCTTGTNTGGATCCAATGATAGATCCAATTTTAGTGTTTTCAAGGAAACACCATATTGATTTCCATATAATGTACACACTGTTCTCCTGGCATTCCAGAAGAGGGCACCGGATCTCATTACAGATGGTTATGAGCCACCATGTGGTTGCTGGGAATTGAAATCAGACTCTCTAGGAAGAACAGCCAGGGCTCTTAACCTCTGAGCCATCGCTCAAGCCCCTAGCAACTTCTCTTGTTGCCTTAACCAAAGACTCAGCAAGAAGCAACTTAAAGGAGAAAGCGCTTGTTCCAATTTACAGTTCAAGATGATCACCCCATAATGTCAGATAAGATGTGGACACAGGATGGAGGCTGGCTGCTCATGGGGTATCTTCACTCAGAAAGCAGAGAGTGAACAAGAATTGAGGCTGGGTTGTAAAACCAAGACTCACTCCGAGAGACCCACTTTCTTCAGCAAGTCTGTCCTTCCTGAAGACTTACACTCCCTTCCCAAACAGACCTGGGGACCAAGTTCTCATATGGGTAAGCGCACAAAGACTATTTCACATTCAACATTAGCTAGTGAGGTTGGCTATTTTTCTTATGTTTATTGGCCATTTGCATCTTATCTTTTGACAACTCTCTGTTCATCAGTGCATTTATTGAAGTTGTTTGCTTGTTTGTGGTTTTGAGTTCTTTGCATCCTCTAGAGCAGTGCTTCTCAACCTTCCTAATGCTGCGACCCTTTAATACAGTTTCTCATGTTGTGGTGACCCCCAACCATAAAATTATTTCCTTGCTACTATGTAACTGTAATTTCACTGTTATGAATCATAATGCAAATATATGATATACAGGATATCTGATACTCAGCCTCCAAGTTGAGAACCATTGCTCTAGATATTATCCTGAAAACTGTGGATATTCTTAGTGTAAAGCAGGGGCACGGAGGTCTGTGCCTATTCGGAACCACCCCTGTAACTCCAGGATAAGAATTGTTTATGTCAGGAACATTATCATTTCTGTTTTTTTTTTTTTTGTGTGTGTGTGTGGGGGGGGTGTAGGTGATTTATTTTCAGCAGAGACTTGAGATAAAGTATGTGATTTATTTAAGATAGACATTTATTATTGGCAATTTCATGATTGCTCAACATTAGAAGTCTCTGGGTTTGTGTTTTTTTTTTTTTTTTTGAGATCCTATTTGTCAAATAGCATCTGTTATCTTGTATTTTTATCTTGCTTCTGTGATTTATAATGAAGACTGAAATGAAGAACCTGCTACGTTCTAATCCTTTCTTCGTGCTTTGTCTCCTTGTGGTTTTTGGCACGCCGCTTCATCTCTCCTTGATTCAGAGTCTCCATCAGTAAAATGAAGCCATTAATACTGTTTGTCTCCTACAGAACGATCGCGGTGATTAGTCAATTACCGTTTGTAAGAACTCTTTTAACCACAGAAATAGCTATGTCACCATGGATGCGTAGAGCAGGTGCTGCTCCCATTATCCGTTTGTACAGTGGGCTAGCTTTCAAACGCTCTCCCAGTGATCTTTGTAGAGAAACAAATTAAGTGTTTCGTGAGAGCTAAGTGGCTGATTTGGGGCGATTTTAGAATTTATGGAATTCTAGAACATTGTTACATTCCTTCTTCATTTTCCCCGCAATGCTTTTTAGATACAATTGGGCGCACATGTTCAGGCACACCTGTGCATTTATTTATCTGTATATTATCTGGTGAGGGGTTTTCCCGATAGCTTTCATAATGGACAATATAATTAACTGAAGATACTATTTTTAGTTATTCATCTTTCATGTGTGGTGCCAGATTTTTTTTCAGGCTCTAATAAAGAAATGTTGATTTTTTTTAACTTTATATATAAAAAAAGCAAAGACACATAGGAGTAAAATAAAATAAACTCTACATTTAGGCCTATGATTTAGCACAGGTGGGTGAGGTGTCAGCAATTGCCCTTCTGTTCCACCCACAACTATTTAAAAGGAAAATATGGAAGAAATGGTCTAAGATGAGTTTTGCACTTGGGTTATTGAACACCTTAGGAAGAGGCTGCTGGATACCAGTGGGACCCATACCGGCCTGTCAACATCCTCATTTCACCCGGTTATGAGCGTTCCGAGTGAGGCCGAGCCCACAAATAGGATGAAACTTTCCACTAACTCCATTATCGACTGCTTTTCTAGCCCACTCCATCAAGGCATCCAGTGTACACATTTCCATCCGCTATCGCACTGAATTAGATCAAGAGGCAGGAGGACCCACGCTGCATTTCCCTAGTGACAAATGGTGCAACTGTCCAGTGTTTATCTGGAGGAAAATTTTCAATAAAATACCAAATAATACTTGCAACTGTTCACATCATTGGCTTCCAGAAATAACAAGCTCAGGATAGGAAAAGTTACTTAGGACCTAATTTATTGCTTGGAACACTTTTTTATTTCAAAGATGCCATTTATAGATGACTAATGAATAATGATATAAAAATGTCAAATGTCAGCTTAATATATACTTGTAATCATAGAATGTTCATATGTAACAATAGACTATAATATAGGTTTTTTTTGTAGAATGTTCATCTGATATAAAAAAAATCTAGTAATTTTCACTTTTTATTTTGTTTTCCTTTTTTTGAGTTCTCTCACCCATGAATTTATAAAGATATATCATATAGATCAGGACCTATTAAACACCTATTCCATTGTGACACTTTTAGCAAAGTAATTTTTCTGACCTGGAGTATATAGGTCACACATACCTATATGAAAAAGTCATACAAGTGAGAATTTTACTAATAATTATAAATAATCATAAAAGTAATTATTTAAGCAATTTTTGGTTATTTACATATAATCTTACCATTAAAGAAGCAACTTTGTAAATGAATAGATGAACACACTTCTAATTTTTTAAATAAAAAGGTAAATTTTGTATAACTCTTTTATGTTTTAAGATGTAGGGCACTTTAAATGTTTTGGGTAGATTGATAATTTGATTTTATAATTGTCAATGCTGAGAATGCTGAATCATATAAACACATGGTAGAAATGGTTGAAATATGTTTAGGGTGACCAGAAATTGCTGCAAATTTAATGCTATTTTCAAGACAAAACTCTTTAAAAATTTCCTTTTGAAACTCAAGTCAACAATTCACATAGCAATTTTTAAAGTCAAACATTCAATACCATGAAATTCTGATGTGAGCCACAAGTATAATATGATGAATGTGCAACTGACAGATTTACAGACAAACCCACAAGTGTACAACGGATGGGGAACCCAACTGCCAAAACTTCGGGAATACCTGTCTTTTGAATAGTCGCTGCCAAGTCTGTAGAAATTTTGTGAAATCACGATGTTTCTCGCTTACATAATGGGATTCATAACTTGGGACATTTTTAAAGGCAGGCAAGAGGCATTTGGAGTTTAAAAGTAAACTCAATAAAGCCCGGAAGATGTCCCATGCTTTAAACCCTCCAAGTAGAGAGACACTTGGGATGTAGGTAGCAGGCAGAAAAAGCAGAAATAAGTGACATTATTTCCTAGGTGACTAGCAAATTAGACATTACTCTCAGAGTGTAAGATCCTTCAGGATCATGGTTTGATATTTTCAGAGATGATCAAAACATAGTTATGTATGTATAGTATATAATTCCTCCTTTATCCAACTACTGAAATTCAGGAAGAAACATGGTGAGAAGGAGGAAAATATTCAGACCCTTTGCTGTGCGAGAGACCAGGCTCATCAGCTCCATGCTCCCACAGCTCTCTCTTCTCTGAGTCTCCATGTTCAGCTGAGAGACCTGGGTATGGAGAGCCAAGGGAACTTAAAGTCCCTTATTCCTAATGGCCTCCCTGTCCCCCTCCCTACATCCTTTTCTCTTTCTTGTTGCTAGGTTTTAAAAGATTAGTTTGTGCAGATATGTGCAAATATTCTAGAATCTTCCTAAATTTAGCTTGAATGTGACCTAAAAGAACCCATCTTTAAAAAAACTTAGCAACTTAAATATTAATTTTATTTATAGTTGTGTGTGTATGTGTGTGTGTGTGTGTATTAGCACGTGTGCACATTTGTTCATGTGTGAAAGTTTGAGTTCTA
The DNA here is from genome assembly GCF_014885135.2 of Alexandromys fortis. Taxonomy (NCBI): domain Eukaryota; kingdom Metazoa; phylum Chordata; class Mammalia; order Rodentia; family Cricetidae; genus Alexandromys; species Alexandromys fortis. The sequence goes on along the minus strand of NW_026067976.1, from coordinate 4,964,998 downwards.
TGCTGTCAGGGCTGATCTTGCTTGTCTACTTAGCACACCTGAAAAGAAGGAGCTTCCCTGAAGGTTGCCCCCATCAGACTGACCCATGGGCATGTCTGTGGGGCATTTCCTTGATTGCTAATTGGTGTAGGAGAGCCCAGTCCTCTGTGGGCAGCACCATTCCTAGGCAGGTGGGCTTGAGTTATATAAAAAAAGACAGCAGCTCTAAACTGGGAGCAAGTCAGTAAGCAGAACTCCCCCATTGTCTCTGCTTCAGTTCCCACTCCAGGTTCCTCCTTTGAGTCCCTGCTTTAGCTTCCCTTGATGACTAACTCTCAGCTGTAAATTGAAAGGAACACTTTCTTCCCCAAGCCTTTGCTTGGTGTTTATCTCAACGACAGAAGGCAAACGGGGGCACGTGCCCACTTGGGGAGGCCAGAGGATAAGGCCTGGTGCTCAGCCTTCCTTTCCACTTTGCTCAAGACAGGGTCTCTTTCCTGCTGCTTGAGCTAGGCTGGGGAGCCTCAGGGCATTCTCCCTGTGGTCCTGCTTACCTTACTGCCACTTGAGCTGCTACATCTAGCTCTAAATGGCTTCTGGGACTCTCACATCAAGTGACCAGGGTTGTAAAGAATCTCTGATCCATTGATCCATACCTCCAGCTGCACCAGGCTTTTTCTCTTAGGGCCTCAAACCAGTGCCCGAATCACGACACAGAAAACTCTTATTAGGAGCACTCAGCCACTTCAGCTGATTTCTGACTAACTCTTTAACTTAAATTAACCTGTTTCCTTTCAGCCACATTTTGCCTCTGGGCTTTTGACATATTCATTTCTGGATATCTTACTTTCACTGCTTCTGATTGGAGGCTGCCTGGCTTCTGGCCCCTGGCATCTCCCTTATTCTCTTCTTTCTTCTTTTGTTCTAAATGTCTCCTCCTATTTATTTTCTCTGCCTGCCAGCCCTGTCTGTCCTTTCTCTGCCTAGCTATTGACTGTTCGGCCCCTTATTAGACCAATCAGGTTCCCTAGGCAGGCAAGGTGAAACAAATACAACACATCTTTACATAATTAAACACACATCCTTGCATCATTAAACAAATGCAGCGTAAACAAAAGTAACACACCTTCATGTAGTTAAAGTAATATTCTGTAGCATAAACAGATATAACACATCTTTATATAGTTAAAGTAATTTCTACAATACCCGGCCTTTTTCTGCAGGTTTTTAACCATGACCTAGGAAATCCTGCTGCACCTTTAAGGACTCCAAAAACTTTAAAACCTATCCACAAAATCATGAAACACAAATATCCATGAGTTTGATCTAATTCATTTTTCCTTCTCCAACTGGGTACTACAGTTTTTGCTGATGGCAAAACTTCTTCTAGGTTGGGAGCTAATTTGGGAGTGTGTACTTTGTTAGACAGGTACTCAGCTCAGATGTCCATGGGCTTGGTGAAATGAACTGTCAGGAGACCTCAGAGTGACTGGGCAGCACTTCTTGCCAGCATGGATTCCATCAACTGCGAGTTCCTTCTTGAAAATGAACCCACTCTCTTTACCTGATGTTTTAAATCCATAAAATAAACAGCCGACCACACTCCTGGACTAGAAGTACCCCACCCAGGATGGTGTTGATTTCCTGAAAGTAAGGGCGGGAGGGAGAGAGAGAGAGAGAGAGAGAGAGAGAGAGAGAGAGAGAGAGAGAGAGAGAGAGAGAGAGAGAGAACGTTCTCCTAGAGAAAAAATCTGCCTTGGCTAGGAATTTTGTAAGCTCAGCAGCCCCCAGGCCAGATGGAAACACGAAGCTTCAGATGTTTCTAGAGCTGGCTTAGGTCTTAGCAGTCAAATAGGTCTCTGAGACGCAGAATAATTAGGAGAGAGTATTTTGAGGGCGCCTGCACATCTTTATTACATAGGGGCAAGCTAACTGTTCCTCCACTGAGCCCTGCATGATTTTTCTTTTCCCCAATATGGATCTGACATTCATTAGGACAAGAAAGCTTGAAATGTGTTCCCGAATGAACAGTGCTTCAGAATTCAGATAGGGGGACAGGCTGCCTTCCCGAAGTATGTTGATTGTTCAGTTGTAAAATAGCGAGAGCCATAGAATTGGGACATACACTGTTCAGTCCAGCTCCTAGCGCGTGCCTCCCGGCTCCCTTAAAGAGATCACAGAGTTTGGCGCTGCAAAAGACCAGCCCACAGTAAGGGACCGCAGGGGCAGCAAGGGGGATGCCAGTCTGAGAGGCGCTTGTTCCCTCTGCATAACATCCAGGGTCAGTATCCAGGACGCTGCTGGGTAACCCCTGCCTGGGCTGCCCCAGCTGAGCCTCTTTGCACTTCTCAGAACCTGCCTGCTACAGACATCGGTTCCGGACACCCCTCTTTGTGAGAAGGCCCTGCTCTCCCTGGAATTTCCTGGCTTAGCACCTCTGCGCCCCTCCCAGCCGGGCCCCTCCTGGGACAGCGTGTGCTCTGTGTGGAATAACAAGGTTAACTGGACAAGGTTGAGCAGTCCTGAGATGGGAGTGACTTGAAGCCACGTGACAGGAATGAGATCGCAGTCCCAAGTGCCTGCAGAAGAAAGGGAGCCCTTTCTGCACAAAGCGTGGCAGTCCTGGCCTGCCTCCTTCCTTCAGGTCCAAATGCAGAGAAGCATCCTTGTCCTTTCAGTATGGAAAGGAAGGAGGGGGTCTAGGGTGGAGCCATCTCCTCCAAGACCCTTTATCTCCCTGGGTAAGTCTTTTGAGAAAAGTTGAATCATCCAACCCAAAGAAGGCCCCTAAGGAAGGATGAAGAAGTCTCGGAAATCCCCTAGGGAATAGCACCAACTAGCACTTTTTTTTTGTTTTTTTTTTTTTTTTTTTTTGTCTTTGTTGCCAAGTTTTCGGCTCTACTACAGCTGTGTTGACCTGAGAGGCTTCAGGCAGAAGGGAGTGGCTGGTGATTAGGAAATGGCTGGTTGGGGGGGAAAACCTGGTATGTAGGAAAGGAGGGAGGCTGGTCCCAGGGAGGGCTCAGGTCTGGGAAATCAGAGTTCTCAGCAGACACAACGCCAGGAGGTACACCAAACCAACACAGTGGAATCCACCTGCAGGCGGCCAGTAACAGCCTGGCTTCTAGCATGTGCACTGTGAAGCCTGGGGGTCTGGAGGCAAAAGTGGCATTGCTCCAAGCATTGCTCCAGGAAATTAATGCTGTCGGAGGGAAATAGTGTCAAAGTCAAGGGTCCTGCAAGCAGTGATAAACTGGTGGTCCCAAGCAAAGAAAAGCCAGGCTGCGAATAAGGAGCAGGTCCCAGGAGTGGTTGGGGAACCAGGCCTCAGGCAAACAAGCTGCACACCTTGACAGTTCCTTCAAAGGAATGACTTCGATACCAAAGTGTCTCTCATGGATGCCAGAAAACCTCACAAATGAACGATCACTGTTTGGTTGTGGTTCTGCTTTCCTTGCCTTGTTCATTTTGGGAGCAGGCCACATGCGTAAGGATTGGGAAATGAGAGATCATTCAATCAGTTCTCACCTGGAATGTTGCATCAGCGTCTTATCTTGTCTCCTTGCCTTCCGTCTTCCTTCCTTCCGGCCAACCCATTCCTCATCTAGCTGCCAAAGCAATTCTTTGAAGCCACAAGTCTCATCACATCTGGCCTCTGTCTAAACCCTTCTACTAGCTGCCTATTATTGAAGCAAGACTCCCTAAAGCGTTTTGGTGAATAGTGGTTCCATGACTACTAACTCTGTGAGAAAATTAGTCAAAACAGGTGTGTAGTGAGGTAAGCAGGGAGCTCTGTGAGCAATAGTTCTTTTCTTAAGAGGCTTCTCAACTGAGAGAAATTATAAAGGCTCTGAGAAGTCCTGCGACAGTTTGAGTGTTGATTGTACCAATCACATCTCGAAAGCATTGACTCAATACTTACAACCTTTTAACTCATGGATCATGTGCATACAGTCTGTCCCTCCCTCCCACAGAATGTTTTGAGGAATGCTGTTGGTGAATGGGGCAGGAGAATCCATCTTGGTTGTTACAGGCATCGATGGGTCCTCGGGGCCGGACCACTCCTCTCTACCTCTGCTTCTAATTTCCAGACATCCTCCTCCTGGGTTTGTGCTCTTACTAAACACAAAATATCATTGTCCTTACAGAGATCACTATGCAATGTTGTAGACATCTATTCTGTTTAACAAAAACATTCTTTCTGCATCTCCTCTAACCTCTATCTGTAAATTTTTTATCTGTATCTTTTTTTCAAATTCTGCTCAGATATCACCCCTGTAGAAAGCTGTCTCTTTACTTTAGAGCAAAAGTCAACAAACTTGTTCTGTAAATGGCCAGATGGTAACTGTTTTCAGTTTGAAGCTCCAACAGTCTCCCGCACGTGCTGCAGGTAGAAGCAGCCAGGGACAATGGACAAGTGAATAGATGTAGCTGAGTTCTAATAAAACTTTATTTATAACAATAAGGACAGGCTAGACAAGTCATAGGGTGAGGATGCCATCCTGCTTCAGATAATGTTTACAGTTTTTACTGAGGAGGAAATTAAGTCACTATATGTAAAAAGCCAAGCCATCCAGGGAAAGCACTGTGCAGACTTAGTCCAGTGGGGATGAAATAAGAGCAGGTGTAACCAATGCAACATAATTCAGAATCTTGTCACCTAGATAACCACAAGGACTTTCTGTGAGAGAGAATACACCATTGGCAAGTTCTCTGTGATATTTGTGTAGGAACCAGCCCTTGAAAGACACCACCAAAGGCAAAGGCACCAGTAGGTGTTACTGTGAGATATTGGTGCTAAGCCTGCATCAGCTGCTTAAATACGGTTTATGTAGAAAGAGTGTATATCACCCAGTCTCTCCCTGACTTCTCCGCCATTGGATGATGTCAGATGCTGAGTCCTACCTCACCAGTGCAGGCAGAAAGTGAGCACTGCTGTAAGGAGGGGCGTTCCACCTCACGCAAGGTTCTAGAGAAGAATGTGGGGTCCACCGAGGGAGAAAAGCATACAGATGACACAGAAGTTCACAAATTAACCATTGTTTTCAAAGTCTAGTAAATGTTCATTCCACTAGCAAACACAGTTTTGGATCTTAATTATTTAAATTTACTAGAATGTACTGATTGTACAAAACAATGGGTTTTACCGTGACATTTTCAACCACTCATATATAACACACTTTGAGGATATCAGCCCTCTCTAAGACCCTCTCCTGTACCTCCTTGTCCCTCCCCTGGTTTCCTTCCTCTTCCAAAAGCCCTCTATTTCTTTTCATGTCTTTTCCTTTATTCTGTTGTTATGGACTAAATCTAGGGCCTTCTGACTTCTAGGCACTCATGTTGTCATTGTTTAACCTAGATCTTACATCTAAAAGAAAACCTACTTGTCTGTCTGAGTCTGACTTATTCCTTTCAGGTCTATCTATTTTCCTATAAACAAGATGATTCCATTCTTTATGGCCTGATAATACCCCATTGCATCTTTATGCCTCATTTTCTTTATCCATTCTGCTACGGCATACTTAGTGTGGTTCATAGCAAAGGAGTCCAGACAGCCATTGTGTGCTAGCTTTGATTCTCTCTGCTATATCCATGAGTGAAAACTCCATTTCCTTTAGAAACCTTGGGAAACAAGCACCCATATGAGTTAATGTTAAAACAAAATAGAAAAAGAAAACCAAACAAGAGTGATAAATAGTTTTTTTTTTCTTTCTTAAAAACAACCCCAAATGGGGGCTGGAGAAGCGACTCAGCCATTAGGAAGGGAAAGGGCTCATCCAGAGGGCCCAAGTTGGATTCTTAACATACATGTCAGGCAGCTCCCAACTGTCTCTACCCCAGCTCCAGGGCACCCACAGCCTCTGGCCTCTGAGGGCAGCTACACTCACTCACACACACACACACACACACACACACACACACACACCGGCACACATGTACACAGCATTACAAATAATATAAGCTTTGCAGAGAACAGAAATCAGGACTAAATAAACTGAACAAGATGGAAAAAGAATTAACCACATCAGTTGTACAATCAAAAGCGACCAGTATCCACAAGTTAACCCACCGGTATCTACACTATTTACCTACCACTCCCCAGTCACGATGGAACCCATTAAAATAAGACTGAAAAGTTGGGGCGCTGTCGGTTTTCATTTATATTTCTATTGATAAAGTTGTCGTTGGAATAGTGTGATTCTTTTTTGTAGAGTAGTTTTCATAGATGAGATTGTGTCAATATATTTATAACAAAAATATTGAAGCACAGACTAGTTCATAGACATGACACAAAAGTCAGTCTGGTGATGAAAGACCACCAAGCATTTATAAACAATCAATCACAGTTTACTGAGCCACAGTGGAGAAGCATAATGGTGAAATGTTACAGATAAAGGTGTTAAGACTCTTCTTGCTATGACAGACACTTAGAACAACCATCTTATCACAGAGCTGAAGCAGTCTGCTTCAGTAAAACACAGGCGCTATATCTGGTACCATTGAAGAAGCGATAGGGCAAGGCAGAGGAGTAAGAGGACAGAGAGCTATATTCAGGACGTAGAAAGATTTCTGTGAGCCAGAGAGCAAAAGATAAACAGCCCAATACAAACTGGATGAAAGACTTGAACCAGATACTGAACCAGTGGTTCATTTCTAGTGTTGGAAATGTAGTCAAAAAAACCACAGCACAACGACATTGTCCACACACAGCGAGAGAGCCAAAAACAAAAGGGTAAACAATACCAAGGGTTGGCGGGAAATAGAATGACATTAATTCTCACGTAAGGGGAAAGGTTAACTGCTATAAACATTTTGAAAATTATTGATGTTTGTATCAAAATACAAAGTATGAATATCGGCCCTCACAGTAGAATATGGAACCCTACACTGGGAAGCACTCAAGTCTTTCTCAACAATAGGGTGGATACATAGGTTATAGTGTAATCCTATATTAGAATAATAACTATAGAGTATGTGAGAGCGTAAGCAAAATAATCACACAACATGGTTGACTTTTAAGAGTTAACAGAGACATCATTAGATTGATGAAGCCAGATCTTCAAAAGAAAGCACTGTATGGTTTCATTTATCAAAAGGTGTATAAAGAGGTTAAAAAAGGCAAGGCTCGTGGTATGAGTCAGGATAGTAGTTCCCCGGGGTGGAGGCGGGAGTGAGAAGTGACAGGGACACAAAGATGGGGTTTTGCAGGGTGCCGGTCATGCTGGGTTTCTTCGCCAGGGTGGTAGTTTGCATGTTGGTTTACTCACAAAAATCTATGAAGGAACCAAAGCACATAACATTTGAACTCTTTTCTTCTTCTTCTTCTTCTTCTTCTTCTTCTTCTTCTTCTTCTTCTTCTTCTTCTTCTTCTTCTTCTTCTTCTTCTTCTTCTTCTTCTTCCTCCTCCTCCTCCTCCTCCTCCTCCTCCTCCTCCTCCTCCTCCTCCTCCTTCTTTCTTCTTCTTCTTTTTGGTTTCTCGAGAAAGACTTTCCCTATGTAACAGTCCTAGCTGTCCTGGAACTAGCTCTTGTAGATCAGGCTGGCCTCGAACTCCACAGGGATTCTCCTGCCTCTACCTCCTGAGTGCTGGGATTAAAGGTGTGTACCACCATCACTGCCTGCCGAACTCTTTTCCTCTGGTACCCCTTCAGTAGAGTGGAAGGAGAGAGGAGATGCTGATGTCTGACTGCCTGGTTTCAAGAGAGAACTTTATTCTTTGCTGCTTCTATCTTTAGTGACCCCTCAACTGTTTCTGCTTCAGTCCACTCATCCGTAGAATGGGATTCTGGGATCTCCCCCTTAGATACTGTTATGATGTCAACTCTGACAGGGCACGGAAAGATCCTTGCACAAGGACGGGCCCAGAGTTAGCGTTCAATCAATACCAGCTGTTGTCATTATATCATTAATGCTTGGGAAGACAAGTTGGTAAATATTATCTTACAATGTCACTGGATTCAAGCAAGAATAATTAAAACAACACAAAAAAACCATCTGATATTTTTATTTTGCCTTATTATTATTTGACTCTTTAACCTTTAAACTAGGGAGTCTCTCAGAAAAATCAACACGGGCAACTCCCAAATCAAAAAGAAACTTCGCTTGAAAACCATGGTGCAGCCCAACTTATACAAATATTATTGCTTCGGAGGACATCTGTAAGTAGGTAAAGTGCCTTGGAAGAAAAATGTGATCAGGTTTCAATTATATAAGGCAGAACTTCTTGCTTAAGGAGGTCCTGCCGTGCAGTGCTCACACCTCACGGTGGAAGGAATTCGTCATTTATCTCTGTGCACAATGGAGCATGGCTTTTTTAGACTTCAGAATTTTGTATTTATTAATAGTGTTTAGAGCATTTATCTTCCAGCTCTAAAGCTTCTTTTTCCACATATAATCCAATATTGAAAATTGTTCCTGCTGCGCTTGTGTGTAACACTTGATCTCGTGGATACACAAATGCATCCTGTGTTTGCTTTTATATCAAATACTGGGTCAGAAACTCCAAACCCTCACCACCAAAATTAAGTTAGGAAATTTCAACCAGAGCTTGGACTTTTTCCAAGGTTGGTACTTGATTTAGAGTTCTGCGCAGCAGCTCCAACCGTAGAGCTCCTGACAGACTGTTTTCCACAGTCCCTGCTAGGAAATTCTGTGGCCAGGCTACACTAAGCACAGAATCCACGGGAAGAAAAGCTCCTGTGTATGCCGAGGAAAAGCCTTCAGATCTCAGCATGTGCACTGAGGGGCAACTGTGTTCACTCCGAGAGAATGCGCTCAGATCCCTTCCGTTTTCCTTTCACTTCATTCTCGTTTTCTAAGCTGGAACCCTCGAGAGAGACGGGCTGGGTCTGTGTTGTTAATCATGCTATTACCAGTGTTTATGACAGTGCCCAGAACATAGTAAGGATTGAATTGATGTTTCTCGCATAAGTGAATGAGTGTCAGATTAGAACCTATCGGTTAAAAGTCTCAATCAACACATGACTCAAAAATAATCCATGAAATGAAAATAATCAGAGTTTTCAGTTCAGATTTGTTTGTGTAGTCTAGAGGTTTTAATCGTGGCGGGGGGGGGGCAAGGAAATTATTTAAAGAGTTCACAGATGTGGGGTTTTCTTCATATGAGACTTGATGTGAAATGACCCACCTAAAGCAAATGATCCTGATTCACCAAAAGGAAAAGTCTGGAAGCACCTTGGTCTGGTTGGTTTTCTGTGGCTGGAATAAAGCGTTCTGCTCACAAGCAGCTCGGGGAGGAAGGGTTCATTTCAGCTTACACTTCCAGGTTACCGTTTATCATTGAGAGAAGACAGGGCAGGAGCTCAAGCAGGAACAGGGCAAGAACCGTGGAGGAAAGTTGCTTCTGGCCTGCTTCCCTTTGGCTTGTGCTCAGCTACTTTCTTTAGTGTTGGACCACGTAACCAGGGGTGGCACCACTCACATAGGGCTAGGCCTTCCCACATCATTCAATAATCAAGATGATTTACCCATAGATATGGCTACGGGTGATCCCCGGCTGAAACTCCCCCTTCCCAGGTGACTTTTGGTTGAATTAAGTTGACAGAAAAAACGAACGAGGATACACCTTTGATACACCTTTTGCCTTCTATCCCAAGCATGGTATTGGTGCGGACAGATGTAGGAAGGGGCTGTGGTTCTATAGTGTGTTTGGAGGACATTGAGCAAGAACTGACCCTAATTGGGACTCCTTCAAAACCATGCATGCACACACCACAGGAAGACCATGTAGTCATATCTATCAGAGGGAAGTGTTTGCAGAACAAGGCCCATTAGGGACCTTAAAAATAATCAGAAGGTGTCAGTCATTTTGGTTGCGGGATCTTTGGTTTAATCAAAGATTTCTGCTATTGGACTTCTAAAAATGACACTATGTTAGTGATGGTGTGGGGGGAAAGGGTACCCTGATATACTGCTGGGGAGACTAGAAGTTAGTATAGCCCCTATGAAAATCACTGTGCAGAATCTTCAAATGTCTAAAATGGATCTTCCAGATGACAAAGCTGTCACTCCTGGAAATTCATCTCAAGGAACCTGAATCAGTAAACCCCAGAGATAATTACTGTACATCCATGTTTATTGCAACTGTTTGGGGAAAGAAAGAGAGATCGTATAAGGAATGAGGTGAATATAGCCTAAGTACATGCTATGTATGAATGAGATGTGCTTATAAAACCTGCTACTGTGTACCATGGTGATGACAATAGAAAGGTTTCAAACCGTGAACTGTCTCATAGTATAGGCAGACAGTACAAGGAAAGGCCCTCAGCGAGATTGGGAACCAGGGAACGCTGAGAGCTCACCCTTGGGAATGGTGAGGGTGGATTGAAGATGGATATCTGTGTTTGTGTGTTTGTTCATCCCTAGACTCTTGCTGATGGTGGCTTTCCACAGCAGGAGGAACCATGGAGATCGGGAACTAGAGACTCTCTCTGAAGGACACCCTCCAGAAAGCTGGCCAGCAGGAAAATAATAAAGAGGAGGCAGGAGGGTGAAATGAAGGTCTCAACAAGAATGGAAGAAAAAGAGTAAGTTAAAAGAGACAGAGTATAAACAGTTAGATTAAAAGGAGTAAAGAAATAATAAGCCACGGAAAGATGGAATGTGTGCAGAGAATTTGGATTATGTATGTGTTTTTTCATCCCCAAAGATGCTCTGAGGGACACTCTCCAGAAGACTGGCCGGCAGGAAAGTAATAAAGAGGAGGCAAAAGGGTGAATTGAGGGCCTTGGAAAGATAGAATGTTTTCAGATGTGTACTGTTGTGTTTTCTTCAGCTTTTTTTTGACTAGAGAGAAATTTATGCATCAAGACCCCCTGAAATGTCACTATGAATATCTCCAAGGAAACTTCCCCAATAAACAGCAGGAAGTAGTATAGAGAACGATGCCCAAATTCCTAAAATTGTTTACTAGAGGGTGTGGGGCCGAGGGGGATGCCGCAGCAGTACCAGGAGCTTCAGCAACCACGGCAACAAGTGCGGAAGCAAGCCAGATCAACTCAGACACCAGTGGGCTGCCCGTCTGTGTATGGCGTATGGAGAAGGGGACAGCGATTTCTGGCTCTGTACACCCAAGAGTTTGTGTAATGAGCATTAAGCTTTCCTGCAGGACCTAAGGGATCCATCCGTGCAGTAGCTGTGGAAGGTTCCCGAGCCTGCCTGCCTCCCAGGCTCCCAGAAGAGGCCACTATTGTCACCACTGTGGCCTCCTTCATGGCAGCTGGAATTGCCCATCAGCCAGACAGCTGTTGTGACTATCTTGTAGCGGGCACCAGCATTTAATATCATTCATGTAGGACATAAAATGAGCATGTTCGCTAGAGCATTTTCCAGCTTATTGCTATCATGTTTGTGCTATGCCCATGCCAGTCCAGAACCTTGGTCTAATTATATAGAAAAGAGGGAGCTGTTGGGGGCTGTGGACCCCCAGATCCTGAATTTTCTATAAACTTGTTTTCCTATGCTTGCTGCTGCTCTGAGCAAAACAACTTGTTTTACTGAGTTTGCAGCTGCTCTGAGCATGAGACCCTCAGGAGTTCCTGATGGCAGGGGAGTGGTTTCTGTTTGGTTAGTTTGGGGGCATGGCTATCAGTTTAGGATCCCTATATAAGCTGCTCTGGAACACAATAAAAGGGGCATTCTTGTTTCAAGAATGACCCATGTCCCCGTGTCTCTGTCTGTGTGTGTATGTGTTTAAATCTCTAGGCCCTTGCCTGAGACTTGTGAACCATCTCCTAGTACAGGCAGACAGTACATGCCTGCAGCCCTGGTGCCGAGGTGGTAGAGAAATAGCCAAGTCAACAAGCTGCAGGTTCACTGATGGATATTCTTTCATTCTCTTTCTTTTTCTCTCTCTATATAATGACCTGTGATATGGAAGTATGAGCCACATGTGTGAACACACACACAGATACACACACATCTATATAATGACTTGTGGTATGGAAGTGTGAACCACACCCCAAGATGTTTTTGGTCAGTTTTTATCACAGCAACAGAGAAGTACAGCTGGACAGTGCTATAAAGCGAGTCTAAAACCCACTGTGACTGGATCATAAGCCCTGGGGTGGGAGGCATTCACTACTGTTGTTTAAATAAACTGACATTGTATCAAACTTCTTTCTTAACCTTTGTGTTTATGCCCATAGACAAATGGCCTTAGTTCTCAACCTTAATCAGAGAATAAACGATCAGTAATTATGCAATGACACACAACAGCGAATGCAGAGACTCGTGGGTGCTCAAGGTGCTGAGAATAAGACACCCAGCCCTAAGCGGGACATGAGTGTTATCCTTTGTAAGACTCAGAGAATGTCACCAACAAGTGGAAAGGCTTGGAGAGGGGCTGCAAAGTGTTCTCTCCTGGGCACGACATAGCTATGGCCATCATGAGCTCACAGCTGCTGGGGCTGCTTGTGATGGGACCAGTCAGTGATGGGTGGGGGAGTGGCTAATGAGATCCTATCCCACCCCCGCTGAATTATCAGCTGCTGATGGATTGGGGAACTGGAAGGGAATCATTGACTTAAGGTGCGCTAACAGGGCTCCAAATCCACGCTCACACAGACGGCCCTGGTTAAACTCGACAAGTGAAAAAAAAAAAAAACAAAATTAAAAAACATGGGTGTGGGAAAGGGACCTGGGGGGCAGCTGATGATGGTGGGAGGGAGATGGAAGAGGAGATACATAATCAGAATGCATTGTATCTATGTAGGCGTTAAATTGTCAGACAACATATTCATATATTCATTCATGTTTTTCGAGACAGGGTTTCTCTGTGTAACCTTGACTGTCCTGGAACTTGCTCTGTAGAACAGGCTGGCCTCAAACTCAAAGACAAGCCTGCTCCTGCCTCCCAATTGCTATAATCAAAGGTGTGTGTGTCTCTATACCCCAGCTTGTCAAACAACAAATTTAATAGATGACAATAATAAAAAGAGTCGTAGTGAATATTTCAGTCAGTGATTAGTCAAGAGTTCTCTTTGTCCCAGAATGGGTTCACATTGGTACCCCCACTGCTACCTGGGAAGCTTGGCCTCTGTGGAGCAGGAATCTCAGATGTTAGAGTCATCTGTCATTTTTTAAACAGATGGGATCCAGCCACTTCCTCTTTCTCAATCTCTGTCTCTGTCTCTCTCTCTTTCATTTCTTCTTCTTTTATTTTTTTTTCAACACAGGATTCTTTGTATAGCCCTGGCTGTCCTGGAACTCACTATCACACACACTGACCTTGAACTCACAGAGATTCACAGCCTCTGCCTTCCAAGAGCTGGGATTAAAGGCATGCACCACCACTACTGAGCCCACTTCCTGTTTCTTAACCTTTCACTTAAAGTGTAATCAGTTGACAATCTTATTCTGTTATGTCACTTGTCCTTCCCTTTCAATAGATTTCCTATTCTTTTTCTTCATTTAGATTTCTAGTAAATAGTATTCTGTTTTACAAGTTCACGTATTGTGTAAAATAATAAACTACATGTTCTGTCACACATAAATAAGTCTTTTCTCTCAGCTTACTATCTTTGTATTCTTGTTTATGTATATTTATTATATTATTAAATGATTTTAATTTCTTCACAGATGAATCTAATATTGTTTTTCTTTCATAGTTTCTCGGTCATTTGGTTGACCTGAAAAAGTTTCCCCAAACTCCTCAATCATGTAAAGATGCTCTTGTATATATTCTTCTAATAGTTTACAGCTCTGTTTATATTTGCCTATAGTTCACGTGGATTATTTTTTTGGTGTGTACATGCAGTGAAGTGGGCATTTAAATACATTGTCTTCTAACTTGTTAAAGTATCATTACTTCCCATCACTTTGATATGCTTGATATGCTATCATTATCTTGTCTGAGATGCCTGGAAACCTTCATCTTTTATTTCATAGTCCACTGATTGGCCTCACTAGTGCATGAAGAGAACAAATCAGTCACACCATTCTGGGAAAACAAGCAACACCAACATGCCGGAGTGTTTGTGAGAAACAACGTGAACTTACCAAAGGTTCCTAGGAGATTGTCAGAGGCTTAATAGTTCCTGCATGTGAGGGAGGGGAGGGGGCTGCTTCCTGATGGCACTGTAAGTGATGATTTTTTTGTGTTAAAAGAATCTGGCTATTACCTTCCAGAAGGAGAGTGGAAAATAGTGCCAAGATGTATGGAATGACACAGCTCTCAGCTAAAAAGAAAGGTTGATGAATTTGGCACTTAAAAAATGGACCAAGTCTAATAGTTGGGTTGTTTTATGAAAATATAAAAAAACAGTAAAAAAAATCCCTTAGCAGAGCAATGACCCGGTACCCAATCCCAGTTCCATTATCTTCTAGTCACATGGCTTTATGGAAACTACTTAACTTTTCTGAAACTCAGTCCTAGTAGTCAATTATGATAAATACCAATGGAAAGTCGTTGATTCTCATTGCTGTGAGGAAATCCGTGACAAGAACAAGTTGAAGACAGAAAGATTTATTTTGGCTCACAGTTTAAGAGGCCCCAGTCACCTCTGCATGGAAGCACAGCAGCCATCATAGCAGCAGGATCTTGCACCTGGATGCTTTACCTCTGGGAAGATGAGGAAGTGCATGCTGGCATTCACGTCCCATTCTCTCTCCCATTCTCCTTTTGATTTAGTCTAAACCCCTGGGCCATGGGATGGTGCTATCCACATTCGGAAAGGTCTGCATCCTCAACCTATTGTGAAACATCCTTCCAGACAATCCTAGAGTGGTGTCTTCCTAAACCCTTCCCCCGGCCACGAAGGTCAACCATCATGACCTGTACAAAGTTTCATTGTCACTTATCACGCCACTCTGTTTTGTTGAGCTCAGGGTTGAAGCAGAGTTTCACTTTGTAGCCCAGGTTATCCTAGCACCCACTAAGTAGCTCGAGCTGGCCTAGACTCTACAGTGATTCTCTTGCCTCGGCCTCTTGAGTGTTCTGATTACAGACACTTACCATCGCATGTGACTTCAAGTTTTTCATTATACCCTCACTATAAGTTATTCTACAACAGTGAGCTCAGTTGTGTGTTTGCCTACTTTAGTATTCAGAGGCCAGTAAATACTGTCCAACAGCACAGCAATAGTGTGTACCTGCCCAGTCTAAGAACAAGTTAGTCTCTAAGAATGATACTTCCTATTGTTCAGTTAAGTACATCTTGCTGGTATGAGTGCTCACTTTTGGAAGTGATGATTGCTTAATTGACCCAATATGGAGGAGCAGCCCTTTTGAGGCAATCCCTAGCGGTGAATTATTTTCTTAACTCATACAAAGTAATATTATCTTTACAATGCCAAAGAGACATTTGGCAGAACAAACACTTGGAAGTGGTGGCCTGAAGGAGTGTACAAGTCTCAGCATAATAGGACCTAGTCTAGGTATGAGAAGATAGCATGGCTGAAAACTATTTCATAGGTGAGAATACAGATATGTATGTCTATAACATATATAAAATACAATATGTCCATATATATGCTTAACATATTGAAACCTGTGCTAGTCCAGTGGCTGGTGGGGCTCAAGCTTCCTCCTGAGGTGGCACAACTGTGAGTGTTGACACTGTCTGGGATGCTAAGTTCTTCACTCTGAAGAAAACAAATCCCTTCCTCCCCCAACCCCCTTTTCTTGAGCATCAGAGCGAGAATAGCACTTGGAAAGTAATAGTGACCTTGTCGGAACATTTCCTTAATCCGGTGCTTTGCTCCCGGTTAGTGAGCTTTCGGTAGAAACGAAGTGACGGTAAATGGAGAATACAACCCAGAAAAGGATCTTTTGGGGTGATGCTCCTCTGTGGTCTCTCACAAGAAAAAGCCCTTTCCACGATGTCTTACGTCGATGGCGCTGTCTCACGGGGATCCCTTTTCACAGTTATTCTTCTCATTTTCTGTGTTACTAACAAACGTTTTGAGGAAAAGATCATTTGTGGATGGAAACTCGGCTTTGTTTATGTAGCCGCCTCAGTTTTAGGTAGAGTAAATGCATGTTCCCGCCAATCATAACATTCTGCTCCCATCTCTTAAATGCTTTACAATTTTTCTATAAGCAGCTTCATATGTACCCTTATTTTGTGATTTAGCAAAAATTACACGCAGCGATTACGCTTGGCAGGCCCTGTTTGTGTAATAAGGTGTTACTTAGGGTTTGCAATAATATCAGAGGGTGAAAGAGGGGAGTGTGAAAACTAACCTCTGAAAAAAAGAAGGTAGGCAAAATATTTGAGAATTTTATTGTTAATATGTTTGGCTGCTTCTATATTTGCAGTAGAGGCTCCATTTGCACTCCTGGGTTTGCTAAAGTTTAAGGAAAGCACTGAGAACTCTGGGCATTCTCAGGTCTCCTGGTACTTTATTGAGGCAGGTCACTGATTGAGGAAAGGGTCACGTTCAGAGGATGTGAGATGAGTTCATATGTGTTTTTCCTTTACTTCATGTCTGCCCTCAATCACCACTGATACTCTTAAAACAGCATCAGAAAGAAGGCCAGCACAGGCATAGATGATCAACTTTCGTTTATGAGTCCCAAGCTCTGAGTAACTGGGCTGGGTCCTGGAAACCCCAGATGGAGAGTGTCAGTTGATATGGCATCAGAAAGAGAAGAACAATCGGGACCTGACCAGTACAAAGAATGGAGCCTTTTGTGTCTCTTTCAGTAAGGTTATGTTGTAAGAGCTGCGGTGGGCTGTGTTCCTGCCCAGCTCCGCATGGCTAGCTTTACCCAAAATAATTACACGGAAACTGTATTCTTTTAAACACTGCCTGGCCCATTAGCTTTAGCCTCTTACTGGCTAACTCTCACATCTTGCTTTAACCCATTTCTAATAATGTGGGTAGCCCCACGAGGTGTGGCTTACCGGGAAAGATCTTAACCTGCGTCTGTCTGGAGTGGGAGAATCATGGCGACTGCCTGACTTGGCTTCTTTCTCCCAGCATTCTGTTCTGTCTACTCCACCTACCTAATTTTTTGTCCTATCAGGGCCAAGGCAGTTTCTTTATTAACCAATGAAAGTAACACACAGACAGATAACCCTCCTCCATCAAGTTTAGTTTTTAAGAATTTCATATATAAATAAGCACACTGTTCTTCATTTTTTTTCCTTTATCCCCCCATCAAACTTTTCACATCCCCTTCTCTAGAATGCATAGCCTCTTCTATAGTTATTACTGTTACACACACGTTCCACCTACCAAGTCCAATCTGCATTGCCCTGATATACATGTGTTTAAGAGAGACTGCACAGGACTGGAAAAATGTGAGGAGTCTTGTCTCCAGAGAAAACGATTCTCCCTCCCTCAGCAGCCCATGACTGCCCACGGCTCTTGATCTGGAAATGGGCCTTGTGAAATGTGTTTCCATCTATGCTGGCACAGCAGCTACTCGTGGTCTTTGCAAAGCTTTTGCAGGCAACCACAGTGCTGGGAGTTGATGGGTGCAGCATTCCCGGCCATGTCCAAATGGTACTACCTCATAGCAGTTGTCTTCCATCCTCTGGCTCTTACAGCCTTTGCATTCCCTCTTCCACAATACTTTCTGAGCCTTGGGTGTAAGTATTGCATACAAGATGAATCAATTGGGGACAAGCGCCCTGTGGTTATTTATTCTCTGTGCTTGTCCCAGTTATAGGCCACTCCTCTAGTCTATCCATCTCCTATATAAAGAAACTGCTTTGCTAAGGGATGATAGCTACATACCAATTGGAGAATTCTATGCAGAGATGTGCTACATTTGTTTTTGCTGCAGACTATTATTTTAATGCTGCAAAGGTCTGTTGCTTTTGTTTAGTCTGCATTTGTTTAGTTATTGTAAAGATGTGCTGCACTTGTTTCACCTTGCCTGCCTAAGGCACCTGATTGGTCTTGTAAAGAGCTGAATGGTCAATAGATTAGCAGAGAAAGGATAGGCAGGACTGTCAGGCAGAGAGGATACATAGGAGAAATCTAGGAGGGAGGGAGGGAGGGGGAGAGAGAGAGAGAGAGAGAGAGAGAGAGAGAGAGAGAAATGAGAGAAGGAGGAGGGAAGTAGGTGGGGTTTCTCTGTATCCTACCAACTGCTTCCCAAATAACCACACGAAGATGTATTCATTATGAAAGCTCAGCCAATAGCCTAGGCTTGTTAAGCTGGCTCTTATTACGTAAAGTAACCCATTTCTATTCATCTGTGTGCTGCCTGGGGCTTGTTTACCTCCTCTAAGTACTTTTCATGCCCCTTCTGCATCTGACTGGGGACTCTGTGGCTCCTCCCCTGCTTCCTTGAGCTCTCTTTTTGTCTTCAAGTCCCACCTAACTTCTACCTGCCCATTTATTGGCCAGTTAGCTTCTTTATTAAATCAAACGCAATGACATAAATTCACATAGTGTAAAGGAATATTCCACAGAGGAGAGAACAAGGGAAATACCAGAGCCAGAAGGCAGGCAGAAGCCAGCTAACCAGACACAGAGAAGCAGTAAAAATAATATATACAAAAGGAAAAAATGTAATAAGGCCCAAGGCAAAAGGTAGATAAAGAGAATCAGAATTTAAGTTAAAAGGATAGCCAGAAATATGCCTACACTAGGCCTAACATTCAAAACTAATAATGTGTCTCTGTCTCATGATTTGGGAGTTGATTAGTGTCCCTCCAAAAAGAAAAAGCTTGCTATACTTATCAATGAATATAAAGGTAAATATTTAATACAAGGACAGTGGTAGGTTCTCCTCTAGCATCTATGACCTTCTGGCCATAGGAACTTGGCTGGGTTTACAATACAAGGTATAAATCGCCTTCTATAGAGAAGGCCTTAGGTTCAATTAGACGGCTGTTGGTTACCCCAAGGCGTAAGTGCCACTACTGTTCCCTTGGCGATGTCTGGCCCACCTCAACATTGTTGTGCTTCGTGAGCTCTACAGCGGCGGAAGAGTTGAGCGCTTTTCTCCCTTGATGGTTTGCATTGCACCTTCTGTCCCTAACAGAGTTAATCTTTGGAGAGCAGCCTTCCAGGTAAGGTCCAACCTGGTTTCTCCGAATCCTGGAACAAAGGAGTGTCGTATCTTCAGCAATAAAGTCTTTCCTTCATTTCCTGGTAGGCAATCAAGAGCAATTATAATAGGCTATAATGTTCCAGGGCTCTCTTTGACCCTCTAACACATAATTCAAAGGGAGGGGTTCCTTTCCTGTTGGGGGCTGTGGACCTCCAGACCCTGAATTTCCTGTAAACAACTTGTTTTCCTCTGCTCTAAGTGGCCTGCAGCTGCTCTGAGAAGAGACCCTGATGGCAGGAGAGTGGTTTCTGGTGGACCTGAG
>NW_026067976.1:4938224-4943224 GCF_014885135.2 Alexandromys fortis | reverse complement strand
GTCATAGAATTCTAATGTGGTTTCTTGTACAAAGTATATACTCAATTAATAGCAGTCATGGTTATTACTAATAAAAGTTGTAGCCATAATTCAGATGAGAGGTTTCCTTGGTAAGGGGTGAAGACTATACTCATCTGTGGGTGTGAAGACAGATATTTAGAGTGTTGTCGTGGATGATACTGTTCCAGTAAGTTGGTGCTTGTAGGTTCTCTTCCAAGATCTATGACTTCACTAGCCCTGAGCTAGGTTTTAAGTACCAGGCATGATTTCCCTTACTGAGCGGGTTTTAGGTCCCGTTAGAGAGCTGTTGGTGACCACCAAGGCATTTGTGGCACCATCACCCCCTTAGGATTATCCTGCCACGTGTGTAGTTATGGTTCATAGGCATTGTGGCTTCGCTCCTCTGGAAGACTGCATGATGGTTTCTGGTACCTTGAGAACAGGTACTCAGGGAGCAGGACTTAGGTCAGTTCCAACTCAGGGACCTCAGGCCCTGTCTGAAGTGCATGTGTCTTCTACCTTTGACCTCTAGAGGGCAACCAAGGGCAATAGAGATGGTCTGTATGTTTTGGGAGTCCCTTGGACTACCTTGATCAACAACTCAAAGGGGAATTCTCATGTGTGGTGTTGGGGTTTTGGTCATGTGGTCTTTGGTGTTTGGTGGGAGCAGAGCCCTTGGTCAGCCCAGCGGCTTTGTTTAAACTATATGTGTATACTTACACTAGCTAGTTTGTTGTTGTTTTGGTAGATGATAGTATAATTCCTTATGACTTAAAATTTCAGAGCTAGTGGTGAATAAAGAATACAGTAAGGGTTTATGTTAGTATTTAGGTGTATCTTCCTTCTCTATCAATTCAAACTGGAAACTCCCTCACAGACAAGTCCAGAGATTTGCCAGCCAAGTGATTTTAGATTGTGTCAGGTTGGCACCCTCGTTTACTATCATGGTAACCTATGGTTACTGTGACAAGACGGAGCCACGAGCAGAAAAAGGGAAACAAGGGAAATATCTTAGGGTGAAAGCAAAAGCACCAGTCAGAGCACTGGCAGCCAGAACAAAGAAAGTGACCAACTGAAGAGATGGACGTAGAAACCAGGATAGCATGGCAACACATGGAATTTTCTAGAGAAGGAGGAGTTAAACTTAACTTTTCTGATTTTTTAGCCTAATAGATTAGGAGAAAAAATGAATCAGGAATCATACAATAGGAATTATTTTTACTAGATTAGGGGTAGTTTGGGATACCCTAATTATGGGGTTAGTTTTGGATAAATTGAGTTGTAAATACAGCAGATGGTCATGGTATCGGTGGAGTAGTTGGGGTGGATCTGCTTAGTAGGAATGAAAACAAATAGGTTTGAGTTTGAGAAAATTTGGGCTTCGTATTCTGCTCTAGTAGAGATACAACTTGCCTTTCTAGACTGGGATCTATAAAATCAGAGAGCATTACATTTTAATATCCTAAATTGGATCCAGCCCCATTGGCTCATTGCCCAACCACCCTATCTTGTTCTTTGTTCCTCAGAAGGCAGAGCTTGAGGCAAAAAAACTTTGTGAGCTTTGTTTGCTAGGGACTACAGAAATGCTAGGAAGCCTGGGTGGAGTGGGCAGCAAAGGTGAAAGCTGGAATAAAGGTGCTCATGAGATTGCAACACTCTGGTACCAACGGTGAGATGGCTCAGTCTTCTAAGAGTCCATACAAATAACAAGTTCTTAGGGGAACCCAATAGAATGAAGGAGAACGGGGTTAATTCTCTGGCTCCATCTCATATAGGCCACAGGTTTGTACCGTGGAATAAAATTTCTCTTACATTTCCAGGTGGCACATGCATAGGTTCTGCAAGGATTATATGGCTTCTAAAGCCATAGCATAAATAAGGAAGGCCTGAGGCAAGAGAAAATATTGGTGAATATGAGACAAGTGGGAGACTGCGGAGTTTCATCTGGTTGACTCAGCTGCTCACAATAGCAGTCTCTGGTAGCCACACATTGCCAGGTATGGAAATAAGGAAAGTCAAATGAATGGAGATGTAACACTCCCAACTAAGATTGCTTCAGTAAATCCCAGAAGCCCAGAAAAATGCCTGGTGTGGTCAACAAACCAGCCTGCCCACTTCAGGTAGCATCATCTTACAGCTTGGCTTCCATGGGTGCCCTGTATACTCAACAAAGCACACTGGGGAGGATCTTCAAGAATGAGTGATGCCAGAGCCAAGTCCATGGTTCTCTCATGTTGCCAAAGCCACTATTTCTGGGGTATCAGAATTCCTGTAGGCAAATGTGGTGGTTGGGAAGGAGGAAGGGGAGAAAAATGAATTCTCCAACTTTCTACCACAGTTCGTTATCAGCCCTCTCGTCCGAAAACTTGACTCTTACTTTTCCATAAAGCCCTTTGAAAAGGCTCTTCAGATTTTCCCTTCCATCTTTCCTCTTCAAACCTTACCTCTCTGACACATATCTGCATCCCAGCTGTCCTTCAGGAACAGCAGCAGACACCAGAATCTCAAGGCACACAAGCGAGAAAACACACCTCCCTTTATCTCTTCTGCAGTGCGACTGAACAAACAAAAGTTATCAGTCCAAAAATAAAACAATTATCCTAGACAAGAAACTACTCACAAGGATGATTCTGGATGTGTCTGTGTGTGTACTGTGTTTGTATAGTGTTTGTATAGTATGTGTGCACATATGTGGTGCACTTGTAGAGGTCAAAGGGCAACCTCAATTGCCAGTCCTCACCTTCCACCTTGGCTGAGACAAGGTCTGTTTTGTTTTCCATGGCATATTCCAGACTAAGGTCTCCAGATGTTGAATTAACGTGGGTCAAATAATGCCAGGCTAACTCCAAGATAAATCAATTATATCTTTTTTTTTATTAAAAGGGACAAACTCACAAAACATGAATGAGTAGTCCAAGCTTAGCTGTGTAGCACAGGAACCAAACACACACACACACACACACACACACACACACACACACACACAGAGAGAGAGAGAGAGAGAGAGAGAGAGAGAGAGAGAGAGAGAGAACCTTGGCCCGCCTGGCGTTTTACTTCAGGTACCCAAAGGTTACAACTTATCCTGATCCCACCCATTAGAGATCATTGGCTGACAAACTCCCCCATCATCTCCCCCTTTTGTCTAAATAAGAGTGATCCAAATCCAATACAAAACTATATGCAATAGGAACAGATATCAGGTATAAATTGCAACCAACATAAATAATATTAAGCAAGGAACATATGCTAAATGCTTAATAAATATATTCTAAAGACTCTAAGTTTTGTATTGTAAATGGCTTGGCTAAATCATAAGAGGAAGGTAACTAAGGCTATTTAATCTTCAACCCCATTGAAGGCCTGAGAAGGGAGAGAATATTATTTGAGTAGGCAAAAAGTGCAATCAAGCAGCTTCCAAAGCAAGCAGTATATGACAGAGACAATTGACTACCTGAGCAATCACCCAATTTGCAATGTTGAAGCAACCAACTTTGGCTAAGGCCTAGTGTAACTGACAGACCATTTTAGTTAGAGGCAGGAAAAATTTCAAAACCATCTTACCCTGTCCTGGCAAAGTTTGGAAGTATTTTGTGTGTGTGTGTGTGTGTGTGTGTGTGTGTCCTGCTTATCCAGTCTGGATACCATGTACTTTGTCAGTAGTTGAGGCATGGGCAGTTCCTTGACCAAAGACCAGTTGTGCCAAAAAGAAAACAAACACCAAGTGGAGTGTCTTCGGTGCTCAACATTCTCTCAGGAATAGATTGGTGCTGTCAGGAGTAATCATGTCTCATCTCAACAGAATCCTAAGTTATTTAATGCCATGTTCTACAGATACTTGAAGTGGTTGAAGATTATCTATCTAGGCAAAATACAATCTCTATGTATCTAAAGAACCTAATTAATCTGACCATACGTATAACAAACATGAATAACTATTGACCTATAATACTTACTACATATATAACTTAAAGACTAAGACTTCATATCAGAATACTAGATAATCTGTAAACAAATGTGCAGCAAATGAGGACAATGACCTCAAAATGTAAGTATATTGATCAGAGGTAGGACTAATATATAATGTAATATGAAAATATATCCTAAAATTGTATCAATATATAAAATTCTTAAACAGAGGTAGAAACATGCATGTATACATTCTAACAAAATAACTTTGCATAGATGTAAAAATATTGTAAACAGAAATAACAAATATAATTTGAACTTGTATCAAAATACAAAAACTATACCAATGTAAATTGTCCATAAAAATAGATCACAAGTATTTACTCTATTACCCACTATTATTATTAGCATGAATAAGTTCACACTAATTTTTTTCCAATAACATTTTTAAAGAAGGTGTGGTCCATTTTTCAGGACAGCTGAGATTAATTGAAGCCAATCTTGTGAGGTTGTATTATTGCTTGAAGCCTACGTTTTGACCATTTCTCTAATGAAGAATGAATGTATTTCATAAGAAACTATTCCTTGTTTAATTTTCTTTAGATCAGTCACACGTATGGGTTTCCACATATATTCTTTGACTACCTTAGGGTACTTGATGCCAGATGTTCTTTTCGAGATCACTGGATAGACAGTTAGAACTCTGGGTAAGCTATCCCAGAGTTTGGTATGTACTAATGAGGCTAGATTTTTGTCTTTGTATCTTTTGTTCCTGGTCATTAAATTTGACAAATTTTTAATCTTTTTAAATATTTTTACCACTGCCTTTTGTAAAGTCTGGATCTCCTGTCTGGTGTTCTGTTCTAATGTCCTCACATGAGGATTTCAAGGTATGAAGTCAGTCCAGTAAAAATAGTGTCTCATCCTTGGACATAATGTTTATAGCGTGCCTATTACCTTTCTGGAGAGACATTCTATCTGTGAATCTATCATAACAGTTCAACAGATTCCAGCTAATACATTTAAAACATTATTTTTTTTTAATTTATTAAAGATTTCTGTCTCTTCCCCACCTCCGCCTCCCCTTTCCCCCC
>NW_026067976.1:4911229-4937859 GCF_014885135.2 Alexandromys fortis | reverse complement strand
TCAATTGAAGAATGGATGAAGAAAGTATGGAATATATACATATTAGAGTACTACTCAGCAGTAAAAAACAAGGACTTCTTGAAGTTTGCAGGCAAATGGATGGAAATAGAAAACACTATCCTGAGTGAGGTAAGCCAGACCCAAAAAGAGGAACATGGGATGTACTCACTCATATTTGGTTTCTAGCCATAAATAAAGGACATTGAGCCTATAATTCGGGTTCTTAGAGAAGCTAAATAAGAAGGAGAACCCAAAGAAAAACATATAGGCATCCTCCTGAATATTAACCTTCATCAGGCGATGAAAGGAGACAGAGACAGAGACCCACATTGGAGCACCGGACTGAAATCTCAAGGTCCAAATCAGGAGCATAAGGAGAGAGAGCACGAGCAAGGAACTCAGGACTGCGAGGGGTGCACCCACACACTGAGACAATGGGGATGTTCTTTCGGGAACTCACCAAGGCCAGCTGGCCTGGGTCTGAAAAAGCCTGGGTTAAAACCGGTCTCGCTGAACATAGCGGACAATGAGGGCTACTGAGACCTCAAAAACATTAATTTTTTTAGACAATATCTCAGCACCCTCTGTCATTGACTGGGTTTTGTTTGTCAAATTGGTCATATCTTTCTCCGGAGTGCTGAATTTCCCTTTTAGTTGGTCATTATTAGGCTGTAAGGCTGTATCATTTCTAAAAAGTGCCTCATTCTTGGCCCTATTATCAAACCATGTTATTTTAGGAGAAAATATAAAGGACAAAGCTAATCCACAGAATCAAATAGAGGGATGTAAAAGGGAAATCACATAAACCTTGTATAATATTATACATGGTATAAGTAAAAAAACTGTCATATTTTTGTATTGTTAAGTTATCTATTATCTTGCCCTTTTAAATTATAAATTATAAATTTGGCCTTATAAATCTTACCTGTAACTAGTTGGAGTAGGTGCAATAACCACTACCGGCCATTAGGTGTCGCAGTAGTAGCCGCATAGCCGGCTTGAACAGTTCAAATTGGTTATAGCGATAGATACTAAAAAATATGCTCAAATTAAAAGCAATTATTCAG
Organism: Alexandromys fortis; assembly: GCF_014885135.2. NCBI lineage: Eukaryota > Metazoa > Chordata > Mammalia > Rodentia > Cricetidae > Alexandromys > Alexandromys fortis. The sequence continues at coordinate 4,936,792 of NW_026067976.1, read as the reverse complement.
TGTAAATCATAGACTGTGTGCTCTACAGAGGTCCCTGACTGGTCAGCAGCCATGCGGGGGCAACAAAACAGCAACGCAGAGACACCCAGGGAAGCCCACGCCCCACCTGAGCTTCTGTGTCATGCTGAGAAAGCTGAACCCAGAAGGCACCCTGCCACAGCCAGCTGCACAGTCCATCGGTGGCACCCTGAATGGCTCTGAGGGGCTACCAAGGCTAGCAGCTACTCTGGGCCGCAGTGGCGTTGGGCACCACAAACTGTTGAATTAATGCAGGTCGAATAACACCAGGCTAACTCCAAATAATCTTTCTTTATTATAAGAGGCAAACTCAGGAAACAGGAACGAGTAGTCCACGTTCAGCTGTGTAGCATAGAAATGAGAAAGAGAGAGAGAGAGAGAGAGAGAGAGAGCGAGCGAGCAAACCTTGGCTTGGTCTGCCTGCCATTTTTCTCTGGGTACCCAAAGGTCACACCTTAACCTGATCCCACCCCTTAAAGATTGTTGGCTGACGGAGATTCCCCATCATCCAGATATCTGGGGACTCTTGTGTTTCTACCAGCCATCTTACAGTGAGAGTGCTAGGATTACAGCTGTGAGTTACCATACCCAGCTAAACATGGGCTCTGGGGATTTGAACCCATATCTCTGTGCTGCTGCAGCAAGCACTTGGCTGATGGAGCTATCTCTCCAGCCCCTAAAAGTCAACACACAATCCAGAGACAGATGAAACTACCAAGTACATCTAAGCTCACATAAGGACTCTTTCTTCTTGCCTGGTAGCATGTGTGGCCACTTAGATTTATCTATCAGTGGTGGGTGCTTATTAAAGTGCCAACAAAGAACATCCTTGAGGCAAGAACTAACAACTGTCTGGTTTAGAGATGAAACTGCAGAATGGAACTCTTGAAGTTAAGTAAGACTTGACTTATAGATGTAGGTCTCAGCCTGATTTCTCTCCAAAGCAACTTGAAACAAAGATTTTCAGTATGAGAGATGTCTGGAAATTTAATTTCAGGGATTGGAAATTAAAAGAGAGTTAAACTATGGAAGGGGAGGAGCCAAACAAAGAATACATGATTGACATGTTTGGCATTCTCCAACTTTCTACTGCAGTTTGCCATCAACACAGCTTGTGTTTTTGCTCTGGGTCCTTGTGCCAGGTGATCTCAATCAGCAGCTTGATGAGATGTAGATCACATGGCAGTGGGCTTCTGTGCATACCTAGGGATTATCTCCAGAAGAATAGTTAAGGGGGGGAAGACCTGTCCACTGTGGGTACCATTCCCTGGGATGTGACCCTAGACTGTAGAAAATGAAAAAAGCAAGTTGAGTACTAGCATTCACCATTCTTTGCTTCCTGACTGTGGGCTTAATTTAACCATCTTCCTGAAGATCTGTCTGCCATGAATTCCCCCCCCGTGTCTTTTTTTCCTGAAAGTTGATTTTTGTCGGTGTGTTTTCTCACAGAAACAGAAAAGATACTAGGGCAATCCTTACAAGGGTCTAGGTGGCATTAGGGCTAGAACTCAAGAGCAGTGAAGGGAGGAGGAAATGTGGATTCATTGCCTCTCCTCTCCATTTGTCAAGGACGACCTCAGGAGGAATTATCTGCCTGTTTGTACTGCAGGATTCTTGCAAATGAATAGAATAGTAGAGAACGTGTGCTAGGAAGAAAGAAAGAAGCACACCTCTTTAGACCCCACGGTGAGGGCTTCTTTCTTTCCTTCCTTCCTTCCTTCCTTCCTTCCTTCCTTCCTTCCTTCCTTCCTTCCTTTCTCCTCCTCCTCCTCCTCCTTTTTTTTTTTTTGTTTGCAACTGTGTGAAGCTGACTGCTGCAGCCAGGGTTATGATGTGTCTCCCAAAGGCTCATTGAAAACTTAGCCTTTGTTGGATCCTATGAGAAGATGATGAAATCACACAAGCAATACCCTGGCATGAAGTCTATGTACTTGTCACAGTCACAGAACTGAGTTAATCCTTACAAGGACAAGCCTAGTCTCCCCATTCCCTTGATTCCTTGCTCTACAAGAAGGGGGGCTTGAAAAGGTGAGCTCTGCTTACTAGGAGAAGACAACCAAAGAGTAAGGGTGGCTATTTGACTTGCTGGTCACTTTGGCAGTTTAAGCCTAATAATAAACCATATTATACCCCCCCCCCCCAAATAGGACAGTGTGTGCACCTCAACTCATTTTGTGGAGACATTTGCCATTTACTAAAATACCTTGATGTCCCAAATCTAAATTCCCCAATAGAAGAGAGAGATCTGTGAAAGGAGAAGTTGTCAGATGACTAAATATTACTAAGTTTGAGTTCTCTGGGATACAGAAGGTGCACCCCAGGCGGTGGCCCTCAGACTAGATGTTTTCAAAGAAAGGTTAAGAAGCAACATAGGACCCCATAGGTGCTGAGCTCAGGAATAATGAGCAGATTCTCTTTCTTATTCCTTGCTATTTCTGACTTCCCACAAAATGGCGGGAAAGGACATGCTGCCCCATCAGCCTTCTCCACGCCCTCCCCCGCCTCACTGTCTGAGCCCAATCATTATGCTACATTTTCGGGGCCTTTGGAGAGAAACACGAGCTTTGCAAACCATAACATTGGCAGCAGTTTTCTTCCTACAGTTTGTAAAAAATTAAGTCAAAAATCAAAAGAATATGAGGCAAACATGCCCCAGCCATTTGGATTTACATGAAAGGGGAACCATCAACACCTCCCTGCTTTGGCCCATGACTGTATCTGACATCTCAGCCTATGTCTTGGTTCTCTCGTGACCACAAGACCAAAACTAATCAGTCCAATTAGACAAACTTCCAGATTAGAGCTCTGAAGTCAACTCAACAAGTAACGTATCCAAAGATATAATTTGCCAAGTGTAATTGGGGAGGATGCAGTGGGAATGGAGGGAGGGGTGCAGGGGAAGGGAACGTGGTTTCTGATTTATCAGAAACTCGAAGTCCTACTCCAGCCTGAATACAAACCCCAAAGTGAGATTAAAGTCAAAATTGGGGCCCCAAAATTGCGGGTCATTTTTTTCCCTCAATAAAAAAAAAAGGAAAAGAAAACAGGCTAAAAATAACATCCAATAAATGCCTTCAAATGAATTATAAATTAATGATAAAATATAGAAAGTATATTCTAAATGAATTAGCTAAAGGCAAAGAAATTCCTATCTAAAATGATTTATAGGGTTATTTAGACACAAGGACAGAGAGTGGCTGCTGAGTGCTTAGCCATAGGGGAGACTTTCATGGCACACCCCTGTACCCACGGACCTTTGTGGAAGAGGTTGCAGAAAGATATAAGAACCAGAGGTCAGAAAATAGCAGAGCAAAACAGTGTCCCCTGGGCAGGACAGGACATTGCCTTCAGAAGCTCATAGCAGATGTAGTTGCTTGCTTACATGAAACCTGCCCAGGACCAAGCCAGTCAGCATCCTAATATGAAGGTTTGAGGGGCTCATGCCCCCCCCCCAACTGAAGAGCTATTAACAGTTGATAACTGCTGGGGAGGTAGAGGCATTTTCTTTAAGAATGAGGTCACTGGTAGGTCTTCCACACTCCAGTGGGTTGCCCTTATAACCATGAATATATGGGTAGTACAAATTGTTGTTGGGAGGGACATGGAGGAGATGAGGTGAATTTGTAAGGAGTTGAGTGGGAGGAAGTGTGAAAAGTGTGATCAAAATATACTCTATACATATGTGAAATTCTTAAAGAAATAAAAATATTGTATTTTTTAAAGTGCAATTTATCAGATTGAAATGGTAAAAGGGTCTTTTGTAGCACAGAAAGGAAAATAAGCAAATAGAAGGAAACATTGCCACATGAGTTCTTCAATTCTTCTGTATAAACATAAATAAAACCAAAAACTAAGACAAATGGAAAAATATATTTGGAACATAGATGATGGTCTGTATATATCCCTAGCTGTAGTTTTAGCTGGCTATTTTGGGGTATAAGTTATATACGCTTTTAAAATTTACACCTTAAAAATATCAAATTAATAGTTTTAAAACAGAATTGTGCAGCCATTTTTTAGACTATCTTTACCACTTCAAAATATCTTCTGCACCATTAAAAGTTGCTCCCTAATTCCTTCAAGCTCCCCAGATTTTTGAGGTTTCCACTTCTGTGTTCATGCACTTACTGACTGAGGAAATTTCATATAGTCATATTATATAAATAGTACTCTTTCAAGACTAGAGAAGTGTACAGCTTTTCCATGAGGTGTTTGGGAAAGATATATTAATAGCCTAAAGAAATTTATTGTGTTTATCCAATAATTTTTACCTAAAGAATTTGTCCCAAGAAAATAATATGAGATGTATAAATTTATGTACAAAAGGTTTATAAAACGTCATTTGTGGAAGATAAAAAGGATTCAGTTGACTGACAACTGATAGTAAACAGACCCTCAACTGTGCAACATAATGTTATAACATTATGTAGAGTTAATTGCTAGCGACAGACAAAGTCACAGGAACACACTTATGATGTGTTTTTAAGTAAAACAAGCCCACATACTACAATTCCAATTTTGTTCAGCATTTGTTTTTCTGTACACAGACAGAGCTTAGTGGTTTATTGCTAGGTGAGAGAATGTGAATCTAGATGATTTTGTTTTCTTCTTTTGTACTTTGTATCATAATGTGAAGGCAGTATTCCCCGCCCCAAGTTTTGCTGGAATAAACAGATTAATTTGAGAAAAGACACAATGTTATTATGTGAATAGGGGCAATCACACAACATAATCAGCCCCTAACCCAACCTAATTCAAGAGTTTACAAGAGGGAAAAGTGGAGGATGTACACATTTTTTAGGGTAATATTAAATGATTTTAGGGCTACTTCGGGGCTTAAAGAACACTCAACGACCTTGGACAAAGTGACCCACGGATGACCAGTAGTTTTAAATGAGTCTGTGGAATATTGCAAGGAGGTCAAAATAGAAGATTCTGGAGTATGACAAAATCTGCCCAGGTGTGTGGTTAGAGTTTAACATTCCTTTCTGTGCTAAGTTTGTTTTCTGGTTAATGAGATTTTAGTAAATCAAATTAAAAGCAGTTGGTGTACAGGTCAGGTAGACAAGGGAACTGAGGAAGGTGTTTATGTTAGCAGACAGGAAACTGTGAGGAAGGGGTCTATGTTAGTACACAGGGGAACTGTGAGGAAGGGTCTATGTTAGTAGACAGGGAACTGTGAGGAAGGGGTTTATTTTCGTGACTTCTGTTGCTGTGATATAGCATCATGATCAGAATGAACTTAGAGGAGAAAGGGTTTATTTTGACCAATGACTCTGGAAAGAAGAAGGCGACTCTAAGCCCTCAGAACCAGCCCCCTGTGACGTGCTTCCTCTGGCAAGGATCCATCTCATAAAGGTTTCATAAACTCCCCAAACAGTGCTAGTAACTGGGACCAAGTATGTAAGTGGAGACTGCTCTTTTGTTTTCTGGCTGCAAAGACCCGAAAAAAATCACACAGAAACTGTGTTAATTACAACACTGTTGGCCTGTTGGCCCAGGCTTCTTATTAACTAACTCTTAAATCTTAAATGATCCCATTTCTATTAATCTATGTATCCCCACAGAGCTCTGGTTTACTGGTAAGATTCCAGGGCATCTGTCTCCTTCAGCAGCTACATGGCATCTCATTGACTCCGCCTATTCTCTGTCTATATCTCCATTCAGATTTCCCACCTGGCTTTCTTCTGCTAAGACATTGGCTGAGTTGTGCTGAGCCTACTGCACGTATTGGCTTTGTGTGAGCCTAGGCAGTCTGGATGCTCACCTTACGAGATCTGGATGGAGGAGGGTGGTCCTTGGACTTCCCACAGGGCAGAGAACCCTGATTGCTCTTTGGGCTGACGAGGGGGGGGACTTGATTGGGGGAGGGGGAGGGAAAGGGGAGGTGGAGGTGGGGAAGAGACAGAAATCTTTAATAAATTAAAAAAAAGACATTGGCTGAAACAGATTTACTCATTAACCAATAAAAGCAACACATATACAGAAGGACTTCCCACATTACATGTACATGAGCCTATGAGGGACAGTTCTGAAACCACAGCAGGCCCCTTCCTGTGCATGGGAGCTGTGGAGCCCATCAGGGTCAGAGGGACCTTAATCTGAGTCTACTTCTAAGGCTCTTTGGCTTCTTTTATAATAGATCAATGAGTACTGATGAATTCTACATTGGGGTATTCTTGGAGCCCCCCAACATTATTCTCCAATGTTCAAAATTGGTGAGCATTTTTACTTTTATGACTAGAATTCATAAGCTCATCAGAACTTACTTCTGGGGTTTGGATTCACTGAAGCTTCAAGAAAACTGAAGCAATGTCAGACCCAGGCTTTCCAATGAGGGAAGCTGTGAATCCAGATGTTAACAGTGGTTCTGAACATTACACAGTTCTTATCAAGGGGAGGTAAGAGACTAGGCGTTCTTCTTTCCTTCCTTCAGTTTTCCCTCCCTCTCCTTTTCCCTTTTTTCTTCCCCTTTTTTCTTTTTTCTTCCTAAATAGTGAACATTTTATAACATTCCTTTGTTTTTACACACACACACACACACACACACACACACACACACACACACCACAGAGCTACAATCCCTGTCCTATTTATATATTTTTAAAGCCAAAATATTACAACTGCTGGATATTTTTTTATATCTGGCCATATTTTCCTTCTTCAAAGCTAAATATGCTTATAATTTTGATATGTATTTAGTTCCTAATATGTGCTTCTCAACTTTTACTGAGTCTGTATTACTAAATGTGTATTGTTATTACGGTTCTAAATTTTTGTAAACAGTGTCTCAGTTAGCTTTCACAGTCAATTTGACACAGCCTAGAAGAATCACCTGAGAAGGGGATCTCAATTGGGGTTTGTCGAGATCACATTGGCCCATGGGATTGTCTTTGGGAGATTGTGTTGATTATTAATTGAGCCAGGAGGCATGAGCCTATTGTGGATAGCATCATTCCCTGGGCAGGTAGTTCTGAATTATATAAGAAAGCTAGCTAAGTGTGAGTCAGCAAGCGATACTCCTCTATGGTTTAAGCTTCAAGTTACTGCTTGAGTTCTGATCCTAACTTCCCTAGGAGATGAACTGTGACCTGAAAGTATAAGCCAAGTATACCCTCTCTTCCCTACTGGTCAGAATATTTTATCAAGACAACAGAAAGGAAAATAGAGAAATGGTGTGTGGTACACACATCATTCGGTAACTTGGCTGCTCTTTTTGTTACTTTGTTTTTGAGACTTACCTGCATGTATTTAGTTTACCCATTTAATTAATTTATTTGTTATAAGAAAGAGACTACAGACTTTCTCCCTGTGAGCATTCTGTATCCTACTTAGCCACTCTCCTATGGCACAAACCCAAACACACAGTGTTCCCTAAGTTATCAGCTTAGTTATCATCTGCAGGAAGCAGTTTCTTCACCTCCCACTTTCCCATTATTAGACAACGTTAGATCTTCTTGGTCCTGTGCACCCACATTGTAAAGTCAATCACATATAGTTGAGAATGTCCATATATCACACGTGCATTAGTGCATGAGTGTTTGCCGCACAACAGACTTCTTAAGATTAGGGGCTTCTAATCTTTCCACTGTATTGTCAATGAAGCCAAGGTCCGCAATGCATGTTCTTTTGATAAAGAACAAATTAGAAGATCCTGTGTCATGAAGTAACTTGTGTCTCTGATGTACTTCTGTCTCTTAAAAAATCAAAGCCCTGGGTTTGGAGAGGAGGCTCTGTGATCAAGAGCACCTACTACACTTGCAGAGGACCCAAGTTTGTTTCTTAATACCTACATCAGGTAGCTCACAACCTAAATTTCAGCTCCACTGGGTCTTACTTCTCTGGCCTCTGTGGATATCTGCGTTCACATTCTTATAGATACACACACACACACACACACTTAAAATTAAAAATAGATCTTTAAAAAATTTAAATATCAAATGGCAACTTCAGCACTTCTGAAGCCACTGGGTCCCACCTGCTGAAGCTAACCATCCCCTCCCAGTGAGTAAGGGCAATCTTTTAACATTGGAGGTCTTAACTTTGTTAAACCTTTGCTACTTAATGCTAATTGCGTACATTAAAATAAAGTATTATGAGGCAGGAGAAATGATGACTCAGCAGTTGAAAGCACCTGTTGCTCTTGCAGAGGACTAGAATTTGGTTCCTAACACCCACATGATACTCCCAACTGTTGTACAACAGCGCGAGTGGGTCCCTGGCAGGAAGCCCCATGACCCGCGGGTGAAGGACAAACACAGCCAGGCAGATAGAATTTAAGTGGGAAATTTTATTGGGGGAAGGAAAGGGAGTAGAAAAAGGGAAGAGGAAGAGGAAGAGAAAGAGAAAGAGAGAGAGAGGACAGGAAAAGCCCTGCCTACACCTTCAGAAGAACCACTGGAAAGTGAGCAAGAATAGGCGGGGCTTGTCTCTTAAAGGGACCTTTGTACCTGCAATACAGTCAGGGTACTGCTTGACTTGCATAATGGGGTGATGCACTATGCCAGGTTCCCAAGGGACAGGGCCAAGGTGTGTCTGGATGCTAACACCATCCATCCATAACTCCAGTTCCACAAGATCTGATGCCCTATTCTGGTCTCCACTAGCAGCATACTGTGATTCAGGCAAAACACTCATACACATAAAATTAAAAAAAAACCCTAAAATAATATTAAGTGATATCTGCTTTACTTCTAAATCACATGCTTTAAATTGAATACATTACAATTTTCTTTTTCTTTCCGGGTCTCCTTTAGCCCAGGCTAGCCTTGCAACTGAAGATAACCTTGAACCCCTCTTTAGCCTCCACTTTAGGAATGTTGGAATTCGGATGTGAGCCGGCATGTCCGACTCTTGTAGTGCCAGACTTGAACACGGTACCTTATGTATGCTGACTAAGCATTCAACCAGCTGACCCACAGCATTAGCGAGATCATGCCTTTCGATGTCTTATAGCAAGTAGCCGCCTTTCCAGGTGCTCTGATACTTAACTAAGTGTGAGAATCACCGTGTCAACCCCATTAAAAACAGCTGAGAGCCAAGCCATCACTAGTTTTATAAATAACGTTTCAAAGTAGTAAATTTGCCAAGCGCTTAAGACTAGCCGAACATATTATCAAAAGGAGATGGGGCCTGCGCACCATTTGACATTATCATTATCTAATACACTTTCCTACAGATGTAATCCATCAGCCGCCCCTCCTTTACTATGGAGATTGGCCCAGTTTTACAGGCTGCCCCCCATCCCTCTGCTGCTTCCCGGAAACTTAGAACATCCGAAGTTTGGGTTGTACCATCTGAGTGGTGAAATGCTTGGCTGGTATGTGTTGAGTCCTGGGTCCATTTTAAAATTATTATTATTGTTTTAAAGTATGTGTCTGTGTCTGAGTATGGGTATACGTACAAGAGTACAGGTGCCCTTGTGGGCCAGGGATATCAGATCCGCTGGTGCTGAAGTTGCCGGAGGTTGAGAACTGCCTGATGTGAGTACTGGGAACCAAACTCAGCAGCAAGCTTTCTTAACCACGGGCCCTGTCTCCAGCCCCAGACTCCTTGTAAAATACTCAGCACAGTAAAATCCAGACCAAACCAGGAGACGGCAACAAGAATCTAGCACATGCAAAGAAAACCCAGACTTAAAACCTTCTTCTGCTGATGGAGGGGAGAGAATGGTCACTCTTTCCCTACGACAGTGGAGGTGCTCTGACCACCCAGCTACATTTGTGAGTCACTCTGAGGGTGACAATCTAACTTTAAGCCTACTTCCCAATCACTTCCTTGTCCTTGTCTGTTCCTTGCAAAGGAAGAGGAAGGACAGAACTGGGAAGGCAGAGGTGGGGCAACCCCATGGAAGTGTGCAGAACTCTTGGGGAGGGTGTTTCACCTCTCAAAGGATCTAAGTAGAGATTTATGTCAATTAAAAAAAAATTCTTTTGGAGCCGAGTAACCCCAGCTGGTATGTATATCACATATATATTGCCTTTTTATGCCCCATAATATTCCTAAAATGTAGGTGTTATTAATTATGCTTGTTTTATAGCCGAGGAAACGGAGGATAGAAAATTTAAGTTAGCTTTAATCTTTTTTATTCAAATACCCCCTCTTCCACCATGTCAGGAATCTTATTTGGGAGTGGGTTGGAGTTTAAACCAGGATAGGAGTTGTTCCAGGAGCACTAATTTGCTCGTGGCAGGGGAGCCTTTCTGTAGGCACACACTTTAGTTCTCATTTGCACACGAATGAAAGAATTTTCTAGAGAAACCCAGAAAGCACTGATCAAAGGATGTGAGCCGAGCTCGAGGGAGGTAGGAAAGGCTGTGCCTTCCATGTGTGGTTCATCTGTTAATCCATGTCCAAAACAGATTGAATATTCAGTTCATTCTATAAGCGCTGGATGAGGAAAGACGTCGGCTCTGCCTCTGAAGTTTTTCACAGCCTGTGCTCAACTAACTTATCCAGTCCTGCCGATTTTCCCTGGAAGAAAGTGTACAGTGTCTATGGGGTCAGGGAGTGGATGGCAGCTTTGGGGACTGTACAGTTCTCAGAGGATAAGTTCTTTCTTTTATCCAATTCCTTTCTTTTTATAATAAATAAAATATTTATTTATATATTATTTATTTATAATAAAAATATTTCCCTTTAAATAAAAAACATTCTTTTTTTTAAAAAAAAATACTTATTTTTATCTTACGTGTAAGGGTGTTTTGTCTACATCTATGTCTGTGCACATGTGTGTAGTGCCCACAGAGGCCAGGGCAAGGCTCTTTGGAAGAAGCCCCTGAAGAAGATGATTGCTGCCTACTGCTAATTTTATTGTATATGTATATGCCTATGATTGATTTGGGCAAATTTAAACAGAATCGTGCCTGGGGCCTTTTATGCCTGGATTAGAACCTAGTGTTGCTGTCTTCTCCATGCCCAGCACAATTCTAAAGCTGCAAGTTTATCTACTTATTAAATCTGGATAGCTCTTATATTAATTTGTTGTCGCTGTGGCCAAATACGTCACAGAGACACTACCAGACGGAAGAGTATTCCTTGGCTCACAGTTTCAGAGGGTTTAATTCAGGATCAATTGGCTGAATATGTTGGGTTCATTGCAAGAAAGAACCATCATGCAGTGAGAATGTGTGCCCAAAAGGGGAGACTCCTCGCTTCTTGGTCTACAGGAAGCAGGATGGAATTGCCATAGGAGTGGGGCCAGGTATAACCCTTCAAAGACAACCCCCACTCCCATGACCTTCTTCCTCAAATCAGACCCTATAGGTCTACTAGTTCCCAGTTTGCTAAAGTTTTAAATCCCTTAATGGAGTGAACCATTCATTAAACCAGAGCCCCCAAGATATGTCTCTATAAGTGGCCACATAGACATCACCAGGGGTGTGCTTTCCTGAGCTCCTAGGCATTCTGCATCCCAAGCATGGAGACAAGATTACCAGCAGAACCTCTTTGCGGGCCAGCACTGCCATCGGGCCAGTTTATTAACTGAAGTGACACACAGTGACATGGGTCACATGCTGCTGTTGGTAAGTGGCAGAGCTGAGATTTGAACCCCAGTGATATAAATGCAAAGTAAATGTTCTGGTCACCACACTTGCTTGAATATACAGAATAGGTCAGCTAACACCTGTACACCCAGGATTTATGGATGAGAAATAAAATATATTTTGACCCAAAAGTACCCTTCTGACCTGTGCTCTAGGGCAGGAGGTTGTCATTGTATTACAAATAGATGTCTCTGTCTGAATCTTTCTGTGGGCGTCAAGAGCAGCCCTTCTCAACACCTGGGTTACGACCTCTTTGATGGTTGCAAATCAGATATCCTGCCTATCAGGTATTTACAACTCATAACAGTAGCAAAATTGCAATTGTGAAATAACAATGAAAGAATTTTATGTTTTGGGGTCACCACAACATGAGGAACCATGTTAAAGGGTCACAGCACTAGGAAGGTTGAGAACCACTGCTCCATTGTATAGAAGGAGGAGAGTCTATGTAGGGTCAAGATGTAACTGACTTGTTGAGGTTACGCCATAGCTGGTATTTTTCTAGGATAATTCTTTGGTTGCAGCAATTTCCTGGTGCAATGTGAGGGCATTTTCTCAACCCAGCTAATGTTTATTTGTTTGTTTGTTTGTTTGTTTATTGTTTTCAAGACAGGGTTTTGCTGTAGTTTTAGAGCCTGCCTGTCCTGGAACTAGCTCTTGTAGACCAGGCTGGCCTCGAACTCAGAGAGATCTGTCCATTTCAAAGCAGGGAGGCAGAGGAAGAAAGGCAAAGAAGAGAGAGGTGGGTGGAGCAGGAGAGACCAGGAGCTGGAGGCCAAGGACAAGGAGGTAACTTAGCAGGGAGATGTGTGGACTAGGCACCGTGTTTCTGAGCCTTTGACATTCTTTAAGGCGGGCCTTCAGCCAACTGGAGGAGGTTGCTGACTACCTGCCACTTCGTCAGTGTTCCTTAGAGTCCCCTGTGTCTTACTTGATCACGAACTAATGCCTTCTCATTTCGTTTCCAAATGGCTACCCGAACACATTAGCCCTGGCATGGGCCTGGCTCCTCAGAGTCGAATTTTATGTATCATACAGCAGGATGCTTCTTTAAGGTAACCATTAAGAAATAGAATTTTTAAAGAGTCATTTAGTTACCTGGAAAAAAAAAAATGGCTTTGGGCTTCAGGTATCGTACTTTTCAACAAACATTATATTCTTAAATAGAGTTTTGTTTGGGGGAACTTTTAAAAATACAATCTGTAGGCTCAAATTACTCGACAGCAAGAGAATCCATTACAGGGAAGAAGCGGGGGTGGGGGGGGGAGGGCACGATCATGTTCTCGCAATATCTGGCCGAGTTAGTTTGCCAGATATTGATTTAGTCTGGGATACAGTAGCAGTAAATCTTCCTCATTATGCAAGTCCTATATATCTTTTCAGCTTCCCTATCTACGCTTTATCTCTGGATCCAACATTTGGCGCATCACACAGACCCCCCTTTAACGCATGCTCTGTCACTGAGAACGCGCGTTTATTTCCCAAGCTCGTCACAGCACCAGCACCGTGAGCTATTTGCTTGGGTAGGAACTGTCCAAATAATTAAAGCCCTCCCACCCCCCACCCCCTCACCCCCCCGCCCTTCCCTCCCCATTCCTTCCGTGAAGTTACCTGGCTTGAAACTGGACGCTACATATGTATGAAGCCTACATTTGTGAATTCCTGTGACCTACACAACAACACAGAAGAGAGTGATTCTTTCTCCTTGTTACTAGGTCCTTACTACTCAAAAATAGCCACAGACCTGCAGCGTCTAAAATGGAAGACCTCAGGCCCCACCCTAGGTGCCCCTGCCCAGCCTGACTCTGACAATCCCTGTTAAAGTCTCAGAGACGCTGGATGGAGCAGCTGGTACTGAAGGTCAATCGGCATTGTGGAGGGGATGCAGCCAAGGCGAAAAGCAGTCTCTCTTCGGTGTGTTCACGTGAAAACAAAAATAAAAATAAAGTAAGAGTTATGCTTGGGCTGGGCCGGTAGAATCCAGTAATCTTCAAGCAGATTGTATGCTCGAACTGCAATTGTGCTCATTGCTGGGCAGCATGACAGGGATAAACACGTTAAGGGATATGATGCATTAAGGCTGTTTCAGGTGCAAGGACAGAACCCTATTCTGCTTCAGCCCCTGGTACGCTGGCTGCAGCGGCCCGCGTCACAGTTCCGTCTCAGTTTCTTAACTCCCATTGACTTGGGGATCAGCAGACAGGATTATCAGTTAATGGTTTTTTGGCAAGATGCTTGATATCACCAGTTTGGTTGTTAGTAACCCAGGAAAAAAAAATTTGTTTTGTCAATGTGCTTCCTCTGTCATGATCAAGAGAGGAGCATATGTGAATATTTTATAAATATTTTGCATATGCTTCATGTGGGTAATTGGCTTGAAAATATTCAAGAAAAATATTTGAAAGATTTATTTCCATTAATATTCTCATAGCATCCACTATGCTATATATAAATGTTGATGTTACTGAGTCATGGCTCCAAAGTAGCATATTATATGACCAACCACAAAATTTGGTAAATTTGATAAATAGGTCAATTATTGTTTATAAATATAATGATAAAACTTAGAACTGACAAGGAATTTTGTTTTGAGGTTATACTTTCAAACTTTCTGAAGATGGAGTAATGTGTGTTATAGCTTACAATTTTGAAGTAAAATATACATTTAGACACTATGTTTACCACTCATGCATCTTTACAGAATGAACACATTAATCATGAGACGAAGTAGAGGGATTGGACCGTAGTTAAGTGGTGGAAGATATGCTTAACATAGGCACGCCCCCAGTTTCAGCTCCTAGCACGGAAACCACAGCAAAGAAAATATCAGGATCGATTGAGAATGGCTGAAGCCTCTCAAGGACTTCCTTGCTGTTTCTCCCCCACCCAGGTAACCACTCTCTTGTGTTTGACCAGTATATTTGGTTTTTGCTTGGTTTTCCTGTGAACTGACTTCCGCAGCAGCATATCCTCCTTTCTTTTTCTTCTGCCACTATATATGCATATATGTATATATATATATATTATTTGGATATATAGGTACATAATTTGGATATACATACATATACTTTGGATGTATATCCAAATTATTTTGCGGATTTTTCATTTATTCTGATTGGTATGTAGACTTTCACTCTGTATCACATTTTGTCCCTTGCACTGTTGATGACCAATTAATTGTTTTTGGTTTTGAATTTTGCGATTGGTGTTGTTCTGAACATTCTAGTTGGACTTTTGCATGAACATAGACAAGTATTTGTGTTAGGTGTCTGCCTGAGAGTGGAGATGCTGGGTACACTATGCTTTGCTTTCTTCTGTTCAATCAGAGTGGCTATAACAACTCTAGTGTGTGAAAGACCAAGCTTTCTCACATTCTTTACAGAAATTTTTAGTAATAATATGATATATATATTTAAACCATTTGGGAAAAATGGTGATATAACATTTAGATTTTGATCACTTAAGTCAGTAGACATAAATCTCTAAGGTTCAGGGAGAGTATTTTATTGAATGTCTATTATAGAGGTATAGCTCTGCAAACAATGATTGAGGAAAGTAAAGATAAGAGTGATTTGAAAAATCTAAAGGACCTATTTGGCGCGAAATAGCTATTGCATGAGGTTTCACTTGAATTTTTTAATTATTGACATTTACTTTTACGTAAATACATCTTTAAAGATTTTATCCTACTGTGGCCATATATCCAAATTATTGTGTGATTTCTAATTCCTTTACTTTTATTGATATGTAGACTTCCAGTATGTGAGTATGTCATACTTTGTCCTCTGTACTGTTAATGGATACCTATTTATACAAAGAGAACTATGTGCCTTTTAGAAATGACTTCAATAATACTGAATATATTTTATTTTTTAACTTATCTCCATTACTTATCACCCAATAGTGAGCAAAACACTGAAAAATAAAGCACGTAGTTTTATAGAAAAAGGGTTAGTAAGTAGAAAATGCAAGATAGAGGTAAGACCCAGAAATGAAGCATGCAAGATACAGATGTTAAGAGCACAGCACTGAACGCATATGTAGCAACCACCAGGAGGCCTTAGATGGCCAGGGAACCTCCTGCTGTTGAGAATAAAAAAATAATCCAACCAGGAATTATTGTTTTAGGAGTCTAGACCATAAACAAATTAGAGTTTTACCCATAATTGGCCCTGACTGTAACAGACAGGTGCAAATTCTTTTGTATAAAGAGAAAACAACCTTATCTCCTCGACAGCAAATGTTCATCAACTTCAAATTACACCTCAAATGCTGCTGGTGTCTGGACCATTGATGGATGAGGTAGGTCTTTCCAGGTCTAATGCTGAGTAAAGCAAATTAGATTCTCCTGAGTTATGCCTGGTGCAGCTGGAGGGCACAGAACACTTGCCAGGGCATATCTTCATGCCAAATTCTTGCCAGTGTTGTTAATAGTATTGGACCTGTCCATGTGCAAGCATTCTCTGTTTTATTAATGACAATACTATCTATGCTTTTGCCCTTTTTTCACCTTTTAGGTTTTGAATGGTGAGTGACTTCGGTTTTATCTTGACTTCAGAAGGCAAATGTTAAGCTGTGAGGCATGCGTTCATCCTAGCTTCCTACCCTGAAAGGGCAAATAGAAGCCACTCAGCTCAATCTAAGCTATGCCACGCCTCGTAACTTTGTGTATGAAGATGAATAGATGATTTACAGAAGGGAGAGAAATACTAGACCTTTGGTTCTCAACCTTTCTAATGCTGCAACCTCTTAATACAGTTCCTCATGCTGTGGTGACCCCAACCATAACATTATTTTCATTGCACTTTGTAACTGTAATTTTGCTATTGTTATGAATCATAATGTAAGTATCTGTGTTTTCTGATGGTCTTAAGAGATGCCTGTGTCACGGGTCATGACCCACAGAATCTCTGTGCTAGAGTATTCCAGCAAGAGCAGAAAGTGGCCCTGTGGGCAAGAGTTCCAATTTTACTTATCCTCAGGCATACGGCTACTTATCCCTGAACAAGAAACATGACTTTTACTCTTCTCTGGGAGTCGTGCAGAGAGACGTGATAACTGAGGAGCCCATGCTAATCACTGGTCACAGGTAAGAAAGTGTTGGTTGGAAGGCGGAAGCTTCTTCTGTAGTAAGAACATGAAGAAAATGAAGAATGAAGATTGTGCTTGAGCCATGTGCTGTCATGCTATGAACACACTAACTTAAAAAATTACATAGGGTCCATCAATAGTAAAGGAATTGAAGATTTTTATAACTCTCAGAACATTCCTCAAAAGTTTCCTTTAACCACATGAATTCAATGCAACTGATATTTGCACGGAGTATAGGCTTAGTAGAAAAGACAATCAAATATGGTGTTATAAGAATAAAACGAGTTTTCTCCCCTCGGATTACGTTGCATACGCCTTATTAAAGCTTCTGTCACCATCTTCCTGTCAAAAAATGTCTGTCTCATAAATAACTCCGGAATGGAATCTCGGGTATTCTGACTCACCTGGGCATGCTAACCACTAGAGGGCAACATTGGCCATACACTATCTCGTGATTCTGAAAGTCCTTGGTGGGTGGAGTAGCTATAGAATGAGTTTCTATACACATAATTAGTTTTTGTTGAACATCCAATGTAGATGGAAATATTGGGTTTTGTCATATCCATATACATGGATATAAGACTTCATTCTTAAGCTTGTGGATTACATATTAAAAATAAGAGATTATAATAACATGCCCGCTATGACTCTACTATGAATTGTTTTTCAATTAGACTTGGAAATCAACTGATGCATGATGAAGCAATCTTATGCTGATAACACTATGCATAGGTACAAATATGGCCCTTGAGAACTGCCCAAGTATTAATGGAATTATCTGGGAGTCTGTTTGGCCTGTGAGTGCTGGAGGATAGACTAACCTAATTTTACTTTGTTTTAAGAGCATTTTATAAGTTTTTATTGTAAAAGGTCAATAATTATTTTCCTATCATAAAAATTATCTCTAGTATCTTACTAAAACAATTTTTATTAGGGATAAAAAATTAAAAGTGGGCTTTTGTTGAATTATTTATCATTCATCTACAGGATTAAAATTATTTTTAATCTGCATAAAACATAAGATTAACTGATTGTTTGCTATTTAAATAAGTGCCAAAATCATTCAGGAACTTACAAAATAATCGGTAATTTCATTGACTGACTTCTTCCATTTGCATAAAAAGGTATGTCATAATTATCATCTATTATTTATTTTACATTTTCTAGAGATTAAAAAATTCCATCAAGAGATCTTATTTTTTTAAAAGAAACAACAAACACAGTCTTGGCGTATGAACGTGACACCAGAAAATCCAACCATTTATACTAAGACAACATTTGGCTTATGTGTTCTTTAAGCATCAAAGATAAAAAGATGGAGGTGCCATTAGAACCGACGGCTTTTCAGTCAGTGTTAATTCAATTAAGGCTCAGTTCGGAGAATAGGAGATGAAGAAACTAGACTACATGAAATGAAAAAGTCTCAATTAAGGGCATTACAGTTGTGACATGTGGACAAAAGCCAGACGACGCAGATGCTATCATCAATTCATTTGTTGTCATGTTTGCAGTGTGGCGACTGGCTCCAGAGACAGAAGATGTTTGGAAGCAGAGCATCCTGGGATCGCGCTTTTTTGTTTACTTCATAATTGATTATCAGTCATAATGATGCAGGGATACTGGTTGTCACACAAGGAACTGTCAAAACAGAAATCAAGGGAGAACAAAGCATCAAGGTTTTATTTCCTTTTTGAAAAACAGCAACAAACAAATGACTTAAACTTTTTCCTCCAATTTCCTAGATCCTTTTCCTTTCCCTCAAAGGAAAAGAAATTCTCCTTCTACTTCAAACATGAGCTACGTGTTTTAAAAGTATATTTAGAATTTTATTTATGACGCACATATCTTAGGTAGCTCAAGAGACCCGAATTCCATCAAGTAAAGAGATAAACATACATTACATGACTTCTTTATTTAATTATGAAATACAGAAGCCCATTAGCAGAATGGCCTGTTGGCCTGGAGAGAGGATGCTGGTCTGCCGTGTGGTAGACCTGCACTTTTCTCTCCTGCCCTAGCTTGCCAAGCTGACAGACTCTTGGAGGGCAATCAGTGTACACAGAATCAACCTTCAACAAGGAAATCAAGAGTGGTATTGAATTCTGACCTCTTTATTGTCATCACCTCAGAGAAATACACCCAGAAACCCCTGCAAAAAGAGGATATATGGGAACTTTATAAATGCTTTACTTAGAGTTTAAATTTGAATCAAATATCTTTGAGGGAAAATATATAAAATTATAAACCTGATATCCAGTCTGTGTTCTGCTACCAGCTGTGTGATAGGGCAGAAATCATATTAAATCACTTAAAATGTCTGTTTATGGTGGTGATTACTAGCCTGGCTAAGTCATAGGAAGTTTCTATAGATCAACTAAATTGATGTTGGTGAGCCTGTCCCTACACACAGCAGAAAGCAGAGGTCCCTGTTCCAATGTCCATGGTTGGTTTGGGAGCCTTCCCAGAAATGACTTTCAAAATCAGACCTAATTAGCTGAATGCCCACTCACAAGTGTCTTTGACCTCCGAAAGCTCAGAAGGAAAGGAGCAACTGAAAATCTAAAATGAATGTAAGTTATTTTGATTGTCATTCTATATTAAATGACTTGTTTAAATCATTTTAATATACTGTTCCTTCAAGCTTGCACAGTTGTGTTCATCTTACTGTTAGCAGCTTCTTCCTGGACTCCTACCTACCCATCCTCCTAGGGAAAGGCTGAAGGTATAGTAAAGCTGTTTCTGGAGTTTCACCCTTCTCTTGTTGAGAATGAAGAGCTGCTTTAGTTAAAAAAGTGGCTGTGTCCAAGACGTGAGCGAAACACAGTCCAATCTTGTTCCTCTGAAGCAAAAACTCATTACACTTTTTAAATGATATATTTATTTATGCAGTTTTCTAGGAAATTCAGATCTGCAAACATAAACTTTGTTAGACAAACTTGAATCCCCTCAACCCTATTCCAAATGGAAGCAATTTGCAGCATATTTGGGGTGTTATTTATTCATTGAATATTTTATGGGACTTCTGGTCCTGTTCCAGATCCAGTGTTAGAAAAAAAAATGTCAAGATACTAACAAACACTGTAACCATAGTGATAGTCCTGTCCAGGGTGTGGAGGCAAACAGGCAAGGGTGGTGCTCTATGCTATTAGTGACATTAGATAAAGGACACCGTGGGAGGTTAAAGAAAGGGCCATCTGAGGAAGTATATCTCAAGGCTGAGATTTGGTGAAGCTGAGAGGGTCAGTGCTGTGGTTGCTGGAGGGATTGAGTTTCCTCACAGTAGATCACATGTGTGGCTTACTCAAGTGACATGTGATTTAGCAAATCTAATTTTGGAATCTTTATGTAAACATCTGTCCACTTCATTCAGTCATTGGTCATCAGACATTTGCTTTTTGCAAACTTCTCTCCACACAGAATCCTTGTTCCAATCACCTGCAGAGGTTTCAGCCCTATCAAAGATCCTTGACTATTTCAACCCACCCCCACAGCCCACCCTTAAGCCAGAACGGAGTGAGATAGGAACAGAAGCATTCCCTCGCTTGGTCACAAGTTTCATATTCTGAGACTAGATTCCAGGCTCTGTTGTGGAATATTTCTTTAACTATGTAAATGTGTGTTGCATTTGTTTATGCTGCATTTTAGTGATGCAAAGATGTGGTATTTGCCTGCCTAAGGTCCCTGATTGGTCTAATAAAAAGCTGAACAGTCAATAGCCAGGCAGTAGAGGGATAGGCGGGGCTCTCGGGCAGAGAGAAAAAGTAGGAAGAGAAATCTAGGCTCAGCGGAGAATGAGAGAAAAGGGAATCAGGAAGAAAGACAGTGAGATGTTCAGGGCCAGCCGTGCAGCCCCCAGCCAGCCCCCAGCCAGCCCCCAGCCAGCCCCCAGCCAGCCCCCAGCCAGACACAGAATGAAAGAAAGGGTAAAAAGTCCTGAGGCAAAATATAGATAAAGATAAACTGGAAACTTAACGTTATAAGAGCCAGTGAGACAAGCATAAGATAAGGCTGAACATTCACAACTAATACTAAGTCTCCATGTCTTTATTTGGGAGCTGGTTGGTGGCTCAAAAGAAAGCCTGCCCCAAGGCACACAGAGGAATAGCATATAATAGCATGCATTCTTTTATGTTGTCTAGAATATATTTTCTTTCTTTTTTAACCTGGGACCCACCACAACCTATAGAAATGAGCTTTAGATCTAGTAATACACTTATCATATACTCTCATGTTCTTTTTTAAGTTTAGCTGGGATCTATCAAATTGACTTCGTGATGCTCAGTTGATTTCCTTATGGGTTTCAATGCATAGTTTGAAAAATACTTCTGCAGCATTTGTAGCGCAGTGTTGGACACAAATTTAGGGTCAATTAGAAAAAAATAAAACCACTTGCTAATTGACAGTATAATCAGAGTGACGCTTTCCGCTACATAGGAGGAGGGGACTTTGAGCTCAGAACTTAAATTGCTAGATGAAGGAAGACAGGGAAATTAAAGGGAGCAGGCAGTCTCTTCAGCACTGTGGTTGTTTGCCTAAGATCTACCTCTTCATGCTCTTAGCATGGAGAGGGACTGGAGCAAATGGCAGCAGGAAGTCAAACGGTTGTCATGTTGCCTGCACCAGATCGCCACAGCATCTCTGCTTAAAGCGCCTTGGTGAGAACAGGGTCAAATATGAGGGAACCGGGGCATCACTCCTTGTTCTGGATTTACACATCTGCTGGGTTTGTTTAAGACGCTGCCTGGAGCGTTGGGAATATAGAGGAGAGGGTTTGGTTCTGCAGCAGGGGGATAAGTGTGGGGGCCGTGGCTAAAGAATGGTGGGTGATCTGGAAAGGTGGCACAGAATCAGTGAGGAGGATAAGGAATGGTCTTGGATGTTTCAGGGGAAGGAAGGGAGGCAGGATAGAATAGCAGTTTGAAAAACCTTCTTAAGGGAGGGTAACAGGGCAGCTAGAAGCAGTGACCGAGGAAGCAGGAGCCAAAGGGACAAACAAGCAAAGGCGGAAGATAGTGTCTTATTTAATTGGATGACTCGTGATGGTAACAAAGAACTCAGAAAGGACAGGGCTCAAGCTGGGGGAGCAGATTGGACTTTAGGTATGACAGTTTGAGTGTTCAAAGTAAACTAGTTGGGGAACAATTTACATATACCGGTGGAAGGTGGGATGCAGTGCAAGTTATTAAATATTATAAAGTTATATAAGCAGCCTCACAAAGTTTCTTATACAACAGATTTAAGTTGGCTAGAATAAGACTTTTTGTCATAAAAGTATTTAAAATTGGCTCCAGGACCGCAGCGATCAGTCATGATGAATGGCGATCTATCAGATATAGGCAGTTCCTGACGGTCCGGCAGGGACAGAGGCTAGCTTCATTTAGCCACGTTATTAATGAGTTAGAAAAAGAAGGAAGCAGATGATACATAAGAAGGATTAGAAAAATAACGCTAATGGAAGGATGAGAATACTTCAGATTTATATTCAAAAGATGACTCTATTCATGCACAATTAATAAAAAAACAGTCAGTGCCCGTGAGAGTCAGGGAAGAGCCATAGACAAAAGAGATGCAAGGTGCAGATAGGTACCAGGCTAAATTTACCTCACAAAAATATAACGGAACTTATTTGAATAAATTACAAAAGAGGTGATTTTTCTAAAACAGTACTATAATAATATAATAGGCCCCTACGCTCCACAGAGTCTGGAAATCAGAGTCTAGGTAACACAGAACTCAAGAAATTGGTGAGGAAGGCAGAATAACAATTGATAAAAAAAAATCTCATCAGCAAGTCTGACCTGTAACTTTCGTGTCTTTAAAATTCTTCTAAAAGGCAGCATTTTAGACCCCAGTTGTGAAACTCTAAAACTAAACTAAACTAAGAAGTTAAACCCGAATTTTGAAAGCCACAGCTTTGACCTTTCCTTGTCTGCTATAGCATTAGCAAACAGGGCCAGGGTGAGCATGTACAGGGGCAATCTGTTTCAGAGGTAAAGAAATGAAACCTGTCTCTCCTAAATTAATCTTGGGGTATAATAACCTTCTCTCATTCTGGCACTGCTTTTCTTGTTATGTATATCCTTTTCCGACGAGAAAGCATTGTTTATTATAAAAAATGGCAAAATAAAAAGGCACCAATAAGCAATTTCAATTATTCATAATATCGTCATTTAGAAACCACCCAGAGTTAACCTTTTAGTGTTTATTTATCCAATCTATTTTCTGTATTCATAGAAACGAAATAAAATTGGGAGCACACTTCAAATATTGTTTTGTAAGCTTCTTTTTAATTTAATAACAAATGATGAAAAATCCCATGCTATTAAATGGTCTCCTACAACGTGATAGTAATAGCTGCACAGTGTTCTCTCATAAGAAATGTCATCTTTTATTTAATAGCGCCTTACTTTGCATATGAGTTGCTGTAATTTTAGCTGTTCTAACGAACGACAATGAGCATCGTTTCACGTAAGCCCGAGTTCGCACAATCTGTTCTAATCTGGGTGTGATTCCTAGGGGTAGAAGTGCTGGATTGGAGCGTTGTGCTGCTTTTTAGAGCAGTGGACGTGTGCTCCGAATATTCTTTCTACAGCACTTACACCAGAGCATGAAGCTCCCATTACTACTTCTGTTGGCTGCCGGGCTGCTAGTCCAGGGTGTGTTTACACACAGGAAGCAAAGCAGTAGCATCCTATGTGAGCTCAGTCTCCGCCCCTTTCTCTAAGTTCTAGTTTAAAAAAAAAAAAAAACTGTTTATAATGGCTAATCCCTGAAGGCTATCTAATGTTTTCACAGGGAAGAACAGTGTTTAAATAATAAAAGCTTCATATTTCACATACCTAAAGCTGTCCATGCATCTAATCCAGAGCGCTATCGTACGAGAGGAGAAAGAGTCTCAGGAATGTAGAACCATGCTAAAGAAATCAAGGGTGGTTAGGACAGCTCATCAGGGTGCTTGGCAAAGGTGGAGATCCTGTGGGACTGTGTAAGTCAGGAAAACAGCAAAAGGCAGGGAACTAACTCCACAAGGGGAGAGTTGGGATCTAAACATTTAGGCTTGAATCTTGATTTGGCTCCTTATGGTCCTGGAAGCCTAATCTTATCAATGAGATGTGCATAACAACAGGAATAAAAGCAGAAGCTGCAAAGGATGCTTTGAGAACTGTGATAACGTTTGGGAATGTACTCTGTCCACTTTAACCTGTGGTAGACAGGCTCATTGTTTACATGGGGGGAAATGAAGGGACCTGAAGCACAGGTAAAAATCTGGGCTGCAAGAGAAGTCAGGAATGACAGGGTTCATAGGTCTTGGTCCATTCTATCTTGACTAAGACCAGAGGGTTGGAACTTCTGTTTATTCAAGGTTATTGTCAACAGGTGTGGCTAATATCCAGATATTAAAAAGTAGATCTGTTTCTACCTCAAGCAAAAGTCTAAGGATCCAACTAGCTTCCTACTCTTTGAGGGAGATAACTATGGATTCCACCCAGGGAGTGGTTTGCCTATAGAATGTTTGGTTTAGGGTGTAAATGTTGTTCTGGCAGCAGAATGCTTTACTAAGAATGTAGCCCATCATTTTTCAGCTGGTCTGCTCATTCCATATATGCAGTTTTTTTTTTAAATCCGACTCCTACCTCTTAGGTTCAGGGTTTTTTTTTTATTTTTTATTTTTTGTTTTTTCGAGACATGGTTTCTCTGTAGCTTTAGAGCCTGTCCTGAAACTAGCTCTTGTAGACCAGGCTGGCCTTGAACTCACAGACATCTGCCTGCCTCCCAAGTGCTGGGATTAAAGGCATGTGCCACCACCACTGCCTGGCAGGTTCAGGGTATTTAAGCAAATGGAAATTAAATGCCAGCAACTTTTGGTACTCACTGGATGTCCCTCCTGATACTGTCCTATTTTTCTGTCTCTTACATCTCCTATATCTATGTTCCTTTTGCCTAATAATTCTAATCCTCACGCTCCTACCCTGGAACGTTTGAACCCACTGTGGCTAGGAGCCCAGCAGAAGTCACCCCAAAAAGGTGGCTTACGACACAGGAGACACCGTGTGTAGAAGCAAAAGAGACAGTAGTTCCATGGTGTTCTGCCTAGCACTCAATTCTGAACGTGAAGGAGACAGCCGTGTGTGACAGTTTCTACATTCCGTTTTTAAGATAATGCTATACAATTTGATAGTTTCTGATTGCTGATGGCACACATGCCCATTATTTAACACTAGAGGGAAAAGGGACAAAGTAGAAAATTAAAAATCTCCTTCAGCTTCTCCACCCAGCGACAGAGAAGTGTGTTGAGTGTTTGGTTCCAATTCCAATTCTGTCATTAACTAACAATGTGGCCTTAAATAAGGTCTCTGGCCTCATTCTCCTAGTCTGTAAAAGGCAGACGGTGACAGCAATGGCAACAGTGACAGTGTGGTTCTCTTTACTAGCGCTTCATGCCGATCCATTCATCCTATAAGGTAGACCTTATAATTACTACTGGTTTGCAGAAGATGAAGCTGTAGAAAGATCCAGCAACTTGCCCCAAGGTTGTAGAAGCAAAATGAGAAACAAAATGTTAAATAAGTGTAATTGTTTAACATTTGTAACCTTATATAATTAAGAAACATGCTTTTATTTATTTATTATTTATTTATTTATTATTTATTTTTTTAGTAGCAGCATGGGAATACATGTTATCATCTGTTGACCACGGTTAAGAAAGGTTTTAAGATACTATAGCTCTGTAATAGAGTTTGAAGTCAGGGATGGTAATGCCTCCAGACATTCCTTTATTGTATAAGATTGTTTTGGCTATCCTGGGTTTTTTGTTTTTCCATATAAAGTTGATTATTGTCTTCTCCAGATCTGTGAAGAATTTTGATGGGATTTTGATGGGGATTGCATTGAATCTATAGATTGCTTT
>NW_026067976.1:4885966-4910615 GCF_014885135.2 Alexandromys fortis | reverse complement strand
GGGGATGTTCTATCGAGAACTCACCAAGGCCAGCTGGCCTGGGTCTGAAAAAGCCCGGGATAAAACCGGTCTCGCTGAACATAGCGGACAATGAGAACTACTGAGAACTCAAGAACAATGGCAATGGGTTTTTGATCCTACTGACCGTATTGGCTTTGTGGGAGCCTAGGCAGTTTGGATGTTCACCTTACTAGACCTGGATGGAGGTGGGTGGTCCTTGGGCTTCCCACAGGGCAGGGAACCCTGATTGCTCTTTGGGCTGACGGGGGGTTGGGGACTTGATTGGGGGAGGGGGAGGGAAATGGGAGGCAGCAGTGGGGGAAGAGACAGAAATCTTTAATAAATAAATAAATAAATTAAAAAAAGAAAGGTTTTAAGAAATGTACAAGGAGTATACTCATGGAAAGTAGAGTCTGCAAAGATTATTGCCGTGTTTCCTGCTGATCTAAATTGTGATTGTGATTGATAACCATGGTATGTATGCGGAGGACAGTCCTCCTACATTGTTAACTGAAAGCAGTGGGGTTTTCCAGGAATTGGCAATTCCAAACCATCGTGTATTAGTCAAAGGAACAAAACCAAATGAGAATATCTGTCTGTCTGTCGGTCTATCTATCTACCTACCTACTTATCTACCTATCTATTTACCTATTGATGGATTGATCTCTCATCTCTATATATCTGGCTCACACCATTATGGAGACAAAGGGATTCAGTGATCTACCTTTGCAGTTTGGAGACCCAACAGAGATGATGGTTTAGTCAAAGGGTCCAAGAGCTGAGGAGCTGATAGGTCTCAGCCCATGTCTGAAGGCTTGAGAGCCAAGAGCATCACAGGCAGGAGATAAATGGTTCATTTTAAGGAGCCAAGCAGAGAGCTATGAACCCTCCCCTCATCCAGCTTATTATTTCCAGGTCCTCAATTGCTAAGGCAATATCTATTATGGTGGGGAGGCCCATCTGTTTTATTTAGTCTATTGATTCATATGCTAATATTTCCCAGAAACATTCCAACATTCCCTACATATCTAATCCAGTCAACCTGACAAAAACTTAACTCTTGAACATCTCCAACACAGGAATCCACTTCTCAAACAAAAAGACTTAAAACATGAAATAAAGCTTGTTTGCCTTTCTGATGGAAATACCACCCAACAGAACATTTCATTTATTCAGGCAAGGATGGGCAAGCTTTTAGCTAAGAGACCAGATAGTAGGTCTTAATGGGGTTTAGTTTGAGGCTAAGGGAGTAACAGAGCCTGCCCAGGTACCCTGCATGTTCTCTTTCACACAGCTTCCCTCCAGCTTCTGTGGGAAAGAAGCCACCTTGTAGTTAAGTTTAAATAAAGGCTGGTTTGCAAAATGCCCAGGATTAGCTGGCGAGATATGACGATGTCTAGTCTCAAGTTTCTATAAACCCAGGCAAATCATGGTCTCCTTCGGGCCAGGATGTTGAATACTACATTCGGGGTTTGCTCTAGACTGGTGTGTTTAAAAGAAATATGACCACTTAACAAGTATGATTGGGGAGATTGGAAACTGGCCTTGCTTTTTCCAAAGGAGGGTGAAAGGGAAAGAGAGAAGAAGCAAAACAAAGAAGAGGA
Source organism: Alexandromys fortis (assembly GCF_014885135.2). Taxonomy (NCBI): domain Eukaryota; kingdom Metazoa; phylum Chordata; class Mammalia; order Rodentia; family Cricetidae; genus Alexandromys; species Alexandromys fortis. Next base: position 4,909,011 of record NW_026067976.1, on the reverse strand, counting down.
GGAGGAGAAGCAGGAGAAGAAAGATGAGGAGAAGAAATGGGAGGAAAAGGAGAAAGAACGGGAAAAAGAGGGCGAGAAAATGAGTAGGCATTTGCCCCTCCACTTAAAGCTCCTGCCCGCACGTTTTTCTTACTTCTTTTTCTCATTTTATAGCCAGTTGGGTCAGAAGTAGAAAAGCACATAGGAGCAAATAGTAAATGGTCCTCATTTGCAATACTTGGAAACAGCTGACTTTTCCAGGTTTGAGAACATATGTGTTTCATGGTAGTGATTTTATATTATACACACACAGGCATATCCTTAAATAGAACTGTTCTCAGTTGACTTGTTATTAAAATATATCAATATTTATGGTACTTTGAGAAGAATATCATGACTTCCAGGTGTTGCCCACGTGAGTAAGTTTGAGAACCACTGTTCGTATGTGTTTGTGGTTGTGACTTCATATCGTATAATATAATATAGCTATATTTCTGGCAAATTGTTCCCAATTCAGATGAAATTAAATAGATCAACATTTCATAATATATTACAGAGAACACTGTGCCCCGCCAGGTGCTCTCCATCTGGCCTGGAGATGAGACCTGGAGTTCTGCAAGGCCTCTCGCTCTTCCTGGAACTCCTCACCCTTGGTAATGTCCCTAGGGTGTTCCTTGTGTTCTCCAACTGACAGTGCCACCTTCCCACAAATCCACTGACTCCCACGAGTGTGTGACATCCAGATTCCTTAAGAAGTCCCCTCCCCCCCGCACCCTGATGGGCTCTGTGTGCCCTGCTTTTCCATTTGCTTGACTGTGAAGGAGGAGGCACACAGGTGCCCCCTGTAGACCCTCCAGGCGGGGGTGTTGCTAAGTTGCAAAATCCCTTAAATTTTTCAGCCCAGGGCCACCTGGGTTTGGTTTCAGGGAGAGAGGAATGTAACGAAAAGTCAGCATCACTGGGCTGGGATGAGGTTGACCAGGCCAGTTGCTGAGCACAAATCTTAGAGATGCTTGGCCCTGATCCATGTAGCAAGGGGCCTGCAGAAGCCAAACGATTCCAGGAAGTACCTTGATTCCAATGATATCAAATTAAGGAAGGTGGGCAACTTAGACTCAACAAAATCACTTCCTATATAAAACCCTTTAGGATTGGCTCAGCAGGTAAAGGGTACCTGCTGCCAATGCCCTGAATTGGATCTCTAGGTTCTGAACGGTGGAAGGGAGAGAACTGACTCCTCCAAGTTGTCTCCCTTACCCCCACACGCATACAGTGGCATTTATCTACATAAATCAAATTTCAATTTAGGAATATTTTCAAGGAAACGTTATATTGTAAACAAACCCAGTTAAGTCAATATTGCTTACCAGATACCAAAGTAAATAATTTATATATACACATTAGCACACACATATATTGTTAAAAATCTTGCTATGGATAGACTTGAAGCTTGCCCTGAAAGGTGAAATTGGCCTATGTGAGTTATGCGTTAAATCATATTAATACCAAATGAAAACTTTCTCTATTTTCAAACCAGAAGGGTAAAGAGAATTAATTAATACTGGGTCTGTGAGCTGTATAAGATCACGTGAGTTCACACCAACAGTGTAGCTTATACTTCAGAAAAGACACAAGTAAATACTGCCCTTCACTGCTATACCACACACACATACACACCCCGGCTCTACTGCTCTTTCTCTCTCTGTTTGTGTTAGCAGTCTTGACAATTGAATCCGGGTAAATGCCTTACCACTAAGCACATTCCCAGCCTTGTTTTCTGTTTCTGTCTTCAACAGGAGTGAGGATAAATTGACCGGTAAAAGCCAAACAAGAGGGATAAGCAAGGATGAGTGGATTCCCAGGCTAAGTGAAAAATTGGAAACGAAGTCCTTCTATAAAGAGAGTTTGCAGAGAGACCTGCCAATCGGAACGGGACACTATTTTATCGGTTTTCTCAGCTTCCCATCCATATTCTCAATCATATATCAGTAGTGAAGACATCATCCACCTATGCTGTAGATTAGAAGTCCAACGAGGCTTGAGAGGGTTTTTGTTTTAGGGTCGTGACTAAGCATCGAGATACTCTGAACTCTTCCACACTGTCCTGGATATTCGCCTAGAAGCTCGCTGAGGTTGTTGGCTCTTTTCAGTTCATTGTGGTTGTAGACCTACCCACCTGGGTTGCCTTAGAGACAAGTTCTCACATAGCTCCAAAGCTGGAAGTGGCAAACCGAACCCCAAGACTTTGTTTCTCTGACTTCTCCTGCTGATCATGTGGAGCCGGTGAGATGGCTCAGTGGTTAAAAGCCCCAGCTTCTGTACCACGGGACCTGTTTGGTTCTCAGCACCTACCTGGGACATCTTACAGTCATCTGAAATTCCATCACCAGGGGATTCCACACCCTCCCCGGCATCCACGCTCACATACTCATACACCGAGCTTGCATACATACATATATAAATAAGGCTTTAACAAGCTCAATCTTTAAAGGGATCTCGTGATTAGATCAGTATTTTGTATCCACACAATAGGCATAGATTAGAGTGTGATTGAATAGCCCAGGACAGGAAATGTTGGTGGGCCAACTTTAGAGTTCTGCCAACTACTGCTGTCCTCCAGGATCAGGCTTGATTGCACAGAAGTGAAATGGAGAGAGACCCTTGAGAAATTCCAGCAGTGACTCTGGGCAGAATTCAAGTGGACTTTAAACCAAAGCCTGTCTGCTCATGGATCATATTACTGCAAGGCTCCAGAGTAAATCACAACCATAACAAATACAGAGGGTTAACTTTCTATTTATTTTTATGCAAACACGAGCTGCTTCCTAGTAATCCGTGAGCGAATTTCACTTGAAAATAACAGTTTGACAAAGTAGATGTCTAAACCTGCGTGTATGGAGACACCCCTAAATATGGACAGAGGTTCCCTTTTGTTTAAGTGTGTTGTTAGATCTTAAACTGAACTCAGTTGTCACAATCAAGTTAATTATCTCACCATTGAAATCTGTGTGCTGCAAACAGAAATTGTTACAAACCCGCACTGCACATACCCGTTTATGCCCTCATCTGATTCTGCTTAGAAGCTGGACTCTTCAACAGCCAGCTTTATTATTTGGAGTTCAGGCGCTGCAGGAATGCAGATAAGTTCAAAGATACAACACGACTCCGAAGCCAAAATACACGAAATCCATTCTACTGCAAGGGGGCTGCTGTGTCCCGTGGAGATGATGGAGTTCAGGCCAGGCTGCAGCTCCTCCCTGCTCTGCAGTGCAGGGCTTCTCCCCGCCACTCCCAGAGATGGGAATTTACCACAAACACTGCCTTGGGGAACAGGGGGAACAGCTGAGAAACTGCAGAAGCAGGCTGCTTCCTAGCGACTTCCAGATACCATCAGAAGGCAAGAAAATAATTAAAATCCTAATTAAGTAGTTTCTCATCTGGCTCATTTGAAGACTCTCCAAAACGGTCAGATTTAAGGCATGGTAAAAACAGCTGAAGCATTCGATTTGCCTGTTAGTTAAAATCTTGGGTAAGTCAGGTTCGCGCAAGGAATGCGAAGGAAAGAAGTGAGTTAATAGCTGGGAAATTCAGTTGCAAATAATTTTGCTGATGGTATTTGTATGTTTTTTATGAAAGCTTATTTTTTCATTTGTTTAGTTTTATTTTATAAACACTCATTCTTCTTTGTTCTCACATAGTATTGTATAAGCAATAGTTGCTTTTTTTTTTTTTAATAAATGATGCAGGTCTATTGGCGAATGGTTGACAAAACACCCAAGAACACAATGAGATTTTATCTTTTTGAGGCAAGGATTCAAGTAGCTCAAGGTAGCCCAAATCTCACTATTTAGCCAAGGATAACCTTGAACTCCCAATCTTCCTTCCTCGACCTCCTTAGTGCTGGGATTGCTTTGGGATTGTAAGACTTTAGTTACATTTATCAAATTTTACAGTTTTAGAAATTTTGATGTAGAAAATTATAAAAAATCTCCATTGCTGCTTGCATTGACTGCTTTGCTTAGTAACTTACATTCAGGATAGACAAGATCTATCAATATTTGTTAATGAAATTTAGTTATGGCTCTGTCTTTTAGGTTCTTTTCTTCTGAATACCTTCTCTCAATTACTCTGGACTTACCTTTCTGCATAACTCCAGTAAGAACCAAATATAACTGTTCTTCAGAGATAATAGTTTCTTAGGAGAAATTTGTTAAAATCATATCTGTTATTTATATTTAAAACGTTAGTGCATATGGGTGTTTCTCCTGTATGTATGTATGGTGCCAGAAGATGTGGTTGGAGCTTCTGGAAATGGAGCGATTCTTGTGAGCCCCCTGTGGATTCTGGGGGTTGAACCTAGGTCCTCTGCGAGGGCAGCGTGTCCTTTCATCTGCTGACCCGCATGAAGACTATAACTACAAAGCTGCAGCTCACAGGTCTAAGCAGGAGGAACCACGCGTGTAAGCGGTGTGCTCATGCTCCCTGGATCATTCAGGAGGGCTTTGTTGTTACTGTTCTGAAATTGCTAGTGAGTGGCAACAGTCATAGACCGCTGTTTAAATCTGAAGCGCTATTAGTTTCATAGTTTATGCTAACTCCTGGATAATTTTTGAATCGCAGTGTGCACCCTCTCTGACCCGTGACCCCACGCCACCCCCTTTCAGACTTTAAACTCATAGGCGGCTGTTTTCAATGTTTGCAGTCTTGCCTCTGGCACTCAGTGCTCCAGGGCTTCGCCTCTTGTGCCTTCTACTTTTCCTCTCATTTTCAAACAGTTTGGTTAGGGACAAGGAGAGGACTCGAACCTGTGGAGCTGGAACTGGACTTTGGTCTAAATCCCATCTGTGCCAAACATGTGGTTTGGGGCAACTCAGTCTGCTGCAGGCTTCTTCAGTTGGCATGTGGAGATATTAGCATCTATTTCCTCTAAAGAGGAAATAAATAGAGCACATAATGTTACTGCACCATTGCTGGTGAATACTGTTTTCTTCTGTTTCAGTTACTATATAATTGTTGTGAAGAGACATCATGACTGAGGCAAATCTTACATACATTTAATCGGGGGCTTACTTACAGTTTTAGAGGGTTAGTCCATGATCATCATGGCAGGCAGCTAACCGGCAGGGTTTTGGGGGAAGCAGCTGAGTGTTTTACATCATTATCTAGTGGAGTGGGTGGGGAGGGAGACAGAAACAGACTGTAGCTAGTCTGCACTTTTGAAATCTCACAGCTCATTCCCCCTCCCCCCCAATGACACACCTCCTGCCACAAAGCCACACCTATTCAGTCAAGGACACACCTCCTAATCCTTCCCAAACAGTTCAACTACCTATGGGGAGTCATTCTCATCCAAACCACCAGACTTTCATATTGTTGTTTTTGGAACCCGGACTGAGTAACAAACCTCAGCTTCATCTGTCTTTAATGATCTGGTCTGTCAGAACCCGTGGATGTGGATTCATTCCACCTTGACCAAAAGTCAGAGAGTTCAGGCCCATTGTGGCTCCTTCAAGGTTATGTGACCAGATGTTTGACCCAGGGTGTGGCTGCCTATAGGACATTTGATCTAAGGTGTGGTTGTTGCAAGTCCTGCCTAAAAAATAGTATACTTAACTCAGGATACAGATACTTGATGTTTTGGGTACTGAAGAGGTAACTCCTCTGTTTTTGTTCTTTGTGTCATGCTAAAGCAATCTTTTGCCTTACCACCCCCACCCCGCTTTTTGGTTCAGGTATTGTGAGAAATAAACACAGGCAAATGTAGCATTCACTGTGTTGTCCTTCTGACTCCATTCTGTGTCTCTGTTCTTTTTTTTTTTTTTTTTTTTTTTTTTNTTTTTTTTTTTTTTTTTTTTTTTTTTTTTTTTGTCTCTGTTTTGTCTGCCTAACACTTCTAAGCCACACGCCCCTAGCCTGGAACGTACAAACCTGTTGAGACTGTACCCCAACACTGGTCCGCATTTGAAAGCTTACTTTTTCCCCCTAAGAAAAACGTGAGCAACTCAACTGAAAAGAGTTCTTTTGTCTAAGATTAGCTTACCTGATTCCTGGAGGAGGTTAAGAGAGAAGGTGCTTGGTAAATCCCACATTATAGTATCCTTGCACGATAAGAAAAGAAATCCTCCATGTTTTAGGTTTCTATCAATACCTCATTTCATTTTCCTCCCTTCTATGCATACATCCATATTTACTGGAGCTTCAACAAATACAACTCACATTCTCCTCTCTTTTCCAAATCATCATACTGATGGACTTTAGCATCCATTTTAAAGACCCATACACACTCCAGCTGCTGAGTAATTGTTTTCCTGACATTGCTGGCCCTCCCTCTCCACACCACCCACACAGTTCTCACAGATTCTGTCTGTTGTAGAGCTGATGTACTCAGACAACTTTTGACCACAGAGTTAGAGTCAGCAGGAGACGCTGGGTAAACGATCTCTCTATCCAGACCAATGGTTCTCAACCTGGGTCATGACCCCCTTAAGGTCCAACAACCCTTTCTTCTCAGAGGCTACACATTTACATGACAATTCATAACAGTAGAAAAATTATAGTTACGGGGTAGCAATGAAAATAATTTTTTGGTTGGGGAAGGGTCACCACAAAATGAGGAACTGTATTAAAGGGTCACAGCATTAGGAAGGTTGAGAACCACTGCTCTAGACTGTATTAAATTCTTGACCTCAGACTTGGGTCTTATGCTTGCTCTTCTGCCTTCCCCATAAAATGGAAGCTTAAAGATTTTGTTTGATTTTTTTGAGTGTCTTCTTCCCAAGCCAAGCAGAGAAAACTAGAACCTATTGTTTTGCTTCTCTTCAGCAAAGGTGAAAACCAGGATTTGAAGAGTCATCAGTTAGTAATAGAGACCATTAGTCCACATGAGCACGGGTGTGGGGACACTTTCTGATGGGCTGAATTGTGTTCTCATGATTGATGTAGTTTGGGAGACTCTGACCTCTGTTGCTCCCCCCTGCTGCAGAGACTCTAGGTCATGAGATGATTTTGAGGTTTAGTGCCAGTTCTAGGAGCTAAAAGGGAAAAAAAGCAACAGACACTATCCCTGGGGTTTGGAGGCTAAAGAACAGAGCATTCCAGGCTAACAATAAGAAATCTTTCTCAAGTTATAAACTTAACATAAAGGCTTTACCTTCAGAACTTGAACATAGAATCCTCTTTTTACCTGTCACTTTTCCTATTTCTTGTAATAATTTTTCTCTTAAAATAATAATATTTTTAATATTTAAAAAACAAAAATCAATAAAAGGAGAAGAAATGCCATGAAGAAATTCCACGTCTTATTGTAACTATATAAGCACCTTTCAATACAACTGTATAAATGCCTCCTGTTAGCATGTATTACATATGTAATGTATGCAGAAGTCCATGTTATCCCCTATAAACAAGGAATCACAAGAACTCTGCATAGTATTCTGTAAGCTTTTTCTACTCACGACTGCATATTGTAGCTTTCATGTTAGCAACTACACCACTAAACTGTTGATTTCAATGAGCTTGCTCTGTTCCACTGAATAGTAGTAATATACTTGAGTTAACGCCTATTGAATATATAGACTGCTTCAGCAATTGTACAGTGGAGTCTGCACACTTTCTGAGCTGTTTCTTTCGATGCCCAGATACCACATAAACCAAGTGTGGTGATTTATACAGTGATCCTAGTTTTCCAGAAACAGAGGCAGGAGGACCAGTAGGTTAAGGCCATCCTTAACCTTAACAGCAAGTTGGAGGCCAGTCTGGACTACATGGGACCCGGCCTTTAAAAGAAGGGCTAGAAGAAAAGGCTCCTGACGTATGCTGCCGGCAGTCTTCCTCGAGGACAGAGGTGTACCTTTTGTGTCAGCACTGGTTTCGCCCAGTCTACTCAACATCATGTATTAGCATTATGAAAATTTTATCAAATTGATAAGGACAAATTGCAAGTCCATTTTCTCCATGTATTATTAATTCATGGTTGGGGATGGCAAACGTTTTTAAATGATGATTGGTTTAGTTCATTCAGGTTTTTTATTTTTTAATTTTATTGATCCGTTCCTTGATAATTACACACATCTACCATGTACTTAAGAGGTTTTTTTTTTTATATGTTTGCATACTTTTTTAAATTGAGTCATGTTTCAGAAACTAGCTAGTTGTTCAAGAAAACATGGCACTTCCTTCTCCGGCATACAGCTTGACTTTTCTCCTCAGCCTGAGGTCCAGTGTGACACATGGCTACCCAGTCAAGCTCCAGTCACAAATCTGCACATGTTACAAAAAGCATAAGCAGGTGAGCTATCCTGTCTGGGGACTAGAGCAGAGAATTAATTCCCTTGCCCAATTATATTGTTGATAGAGTTTTGTTACCCATAGCTGGGGGACTGAAGCACCAGTTTTTGTAGTCTTGCAAGTGTGGACCATTCATAGAGATTCGAACTTACATGTAATGGCTGTGTTTCTTTTCACGTAGGAATCTGACTCACAGTTCTGCATTCCTCCTCTGTGGGAAGGGATCACATTGTTTACCAGACTCACCCAGATGGACCAGGACCAATCTTCCTGTTTTAATAGCACCCAGGGCTGGGTCCGCATCTAGGTTGGTAGAGTGCTTATCTGGCATGCTCAGAGCTTGGGGGTTGTTACCTAGTACCCACAAACTGGACCGAGTGATGCTTCTCTGTGATCATGACAGTGGGGTAGGTGGGCAGAGGTAGGAGGATTGGAATTTTCATGTCATGCCCTGCTACATAGTAGTTTGAGGCTGGCCTGGACTGCATGAGACCTTGTCTTAAAACCAACCAACCAAACAACCAACCAACCAACCAACCAACCAAGGAACCCAACTTGTACTATAAACCCAACTCTAATTCTGTCTGTGCTTGGATTTCCTTTTGGCATGCTAAGTAACTTATTCATGAGCTCCATAAAGGCAAATTCCTGCTGGCCACACTCTCTTCTTCATCACCAGCTCTGGAATCTTGTACTGCCCGTTTGGACCAGCGGTGGTGGTTAAAAGGAATATGGGTGCGGTTCTGCTGATGCTCATGAGTAAAACTTTTATTCACTAATCCGATTAAGCTTCCAGTCTAATACCCCCATGCTCAAGTGCTTGTTGTAAATGGATTTTAATATTTCTGAGCTATTTTGGGCATAAGCAAATGAATAGCACATCTTTTCCAAAGCAAGGCATTGACCTTTCGCGTATTCCCATTTTTTTTGTATGTTATTTTCTACACTTACCTCATTCTTCTTAATACTGCCTTGCTTTCCTTCTAACCAGCCTCCTGTGGAGAAGGAGAAGTATAACCACCTCCAGCTGAAAGGGAAGGCAGTGGTGGAATAGCCACAGGGTTCCCAAAGAGAGGCCTCGTGAATAGACTGTGATAGCTGTAGCCCTAGTTCTGTGTAGACATCTTCACCCCGGAACCATGGAAGCCTGTCTCTCTTTGATTGGGGTGAAATACATGGAGAGTAAAGTTCAGCAGTTTTGCCCTCACAAAGGATAGAATCTAGGGCCATGGTTGCTGTCAAACTCTTTGGTGCCTTTGCCACTATTTATACCTAAGAAATTTTCACTCCCCCTTAGCCATCCCAGCCTCACTTCCTTTGAAATGCTTTTCAGTTATTTTCAATCATCACTATTTTTTGATATTTAAATATTCATCCCTTTTTAAAAGTCACTGTCATTCTGTAATTAATTCAAAATAGCCTATCACCAACAATTAAATCTAAAATTTAAAATGAATGATATCTAGTCATTTTATTAAAAAGTATTGAAATAATAAAATTTTGTGTTTTTCTTTCTTTTTTTTTTTAAAGAAAACAAACTATCTTTTTTCATTTTACATACCAATCCCAGTTCCCACTCCCTCCCCTCCTTCCATTCCACCATATCCACTCCTCAGCAAGGGTAAGGCACATTGCTTTAGGGAAGGTCCAGGGTCCTCACTACTATATATAGGCTGAGCAAGGTATCCATCCAAAAAGAACAGGTTCCAAAAAAAGCCAATACAAGCAACAGGGATAAAGCCTGGTGCCACTGCCAGTGGCCCTGGAGTCTGCACCAGTCATTACAACTGTCGCCCACATTCAGAGGGACTAGTTTGAACCTATGCTGTTTCCTTCCCCATCTTGCTGGAGTTGGATGAGCTCCCATTAGCTCAGGTAGACTGTTGTGGGTGTCTTGACCTCTTCGCTCATATTCTCACTCCTCCCACTCTTCAACTGGACTTTGGGAGCTCAGTCCAGTGCTCCGATGTAGGTCTCTGCCTATGTTTCCATCAGTTGCTGGATGAAGCTTCTATGATGATATTTAAGATATTCATCAGTCTGACTACAGGGCAAGGCCAGTTTGGACACCCTCTCTTCTATTGCTTAGGATCTCAGCTGTGGTCATCCTTATGGATTCCTGGGAATTCTCTAGTGCCAGGTTTCTTATTAACCCCATAATGGCTCCCTCAATCAAAATATCTCTTCTCTTGCTCTCATCTCTGTCCTTCCTCCATCTCGACTATCCTGTTCCCTCAAGTTCTCCTCCCCCCTTCCCTACTCCCTTTGTCTTCCCCTTCTGCCATCCCTACTCCTCCTGACCCTATGCTCCCAATTTTGTCAGGCAATCTTGTCTATTTAGACTTTCCAGATGGATCTATGTATGTTTTTCTTAGGGTTCACCTTGTTACTTAGCTTCTCTAGAATCATGGACTATAGGCTCAGTAGTCTTTGCTTTACAGCTAGTATCCACTTATGGGTGAGTACGTACCATGTTTATCTTTCTGGTATTGTTTAAATCTGGTTTTGTATGGAATATCTTATTTTCTCCGTCAATGGTGATTAAAAGCTTTGCTGGATATAGTAGTCTGGACTTGCACCCGTGGTCTCTAAGTGTCTGCAACACATCCATCCAGGACCTTCTGGCTTTCATGGTTTCCATTGAGAAGTTGTGTGTAACCCTGATAGGTTTACCTTTATATGTTACTTGTCCTTTTTCCTTGCAGCTCTTAATATTCTTTCTTTATTCTGTATGTTTTGTGTTTTGATTATTATATGGAAGAGGATGTTTTTGGTTTTATTTTTTGATCCACTCTATTTGGTGTTCTGTAAGCTTCTTATACCTTTATAGAGATATCCTTCTTTATGTTGGGAAAGTTTTCTTCTAGGATTTTTTGAATATATCTTCTAGGCCTTTGAGCCGTAATTATTCTCGTTCTTCTACCCCTATTATTCTTAGGTTTGTTCTTTGCATGGTGTCCCAGATTTTGTGGATGTTTTGTGTTAAGAATTTGTTGCACTTAATGTTTTCTTTGACCAATGAATCTATTTCATCTATAGTATCTTCAGCTCCTGAGATTCTCTCTTCCATTTCTTGTATTCTGTTGGTTTTGCTTGCCTTTGTAGTTCCCATTCAGATTTCCATATCCAGAATTCCCTTGGTTGGTGTTTTCTTTATTGCCTCTATTTCAGACTTCAAGCCTTCAACTGTTTGCTTCACCTGTTTGATTGTTTTCTTCTTGGTTTTCTTTGAGAGATTTAGTAATTTCTTCCACTTTTTTGTCTTTTTCCTCCATTTCTTTAAGGGAGTTTTTCATTTTCTCTTTACAGGTCTCCATCATCTTCATAAAGTTATGTTTAAAATCATTTTCTTTTGCTTCTTCTGGGTTAGGATGAGTAAATCTTCCTGTTTTATGACCCCTGGGTTCTGGTGTTACCATGTTGCTCTTTAGATTATTGGATGAATTCTTACATTGGTGCCTACCCATCTCTTCCTTCAGTTGATGCCAGCAGTGTCTTTGCATCTTGGTCCAATCCTTGCAGTGGCTGTCTGTGTCTTGGTAATGGTTCTTGGTGAGCTCTGTTCCCACTTGGCTTTACTTTACTAAGCCATTGACCGAAACAGTTTTTTCAATAACCAATGGTAATAAAACATATTCATAGCATACAGAGGGGAATCCCACACCATTTTTTTTTTGAGACAGGATTTCTCTGTAGCTTTGGAGCCTGTCCTGGAACTAGTTCTTTAGACCAGGCTGGCCCAAAACTCACTGAGATCCACCTGCCTCTGTTTCCCAAATACTGGGAATAAAGGTGTGCACCACCACTACCTGATAATACTTAATTTCTATTTATGTTTTTGCATATTATTCATTTACTTGCCAAGACAATTTAATTTTTAAAGTAATCTTTGCATAGTTTTGGAAAGTCTTTATAATCTAATTCAAATCAGGCATGATCCAAAAAGTTGTATGCATTGTTTTTCATACTCTAGTTTTGTTTACGCACGTGAAAAACATCACTTACAATGACTTTTCAAGGAAGTCTATATGGTAGTAATCACAATATGATAATTTTAAAGAGTATAATTCCTTGACTGCATCTTAGCCAATATTTTTAAATAATGAAATCATAATATTTGATTCAATTATTTGCCAAATTTACTACAGTGAAAAAGAAATAGTTGCAAGGGAATCAAGGATGGAAAATGAATCTCCCTTCTCAAACATTAACTTTGATCCAATATGCTTAATGTGATAAAAATAAAATTTTTGCACTGCCTGATACTCTGGAGTCACAGTCCCATTTAATTTGTTCTAATAAAGGGAGATTTAGCTTTAGTTTATCTGCTGATGATTCTTGAAACAAGATATTAGTTGATTCATTTGAAGAATCTAATTAAAGGCTGTGGTTAAGAAATGGAAGTGAGGGAGTCTTTGCTTTTTTATTTTCATGTGTCTTGAGTGTTTTGCCTGTATATAGGTCTGTGTACCACATGCAGATGCTGCCCCCAGAGGCCAAAAGAGGGATTCAGATCTCCTGGAACGGTAGTTACATATGGTGGTTTTGAGTGGCACTGTGGGTGTCTAATCTGCAACCAGGGCCTCTCTAAGAGCAGACAGTGCTTTCGACTGCTGAGCCATCTCTCTAGTCCAATATGTAGACTTAGGCAAAAAACCTGCTTGTGCTATAGAAGGATGCATTACTGTGCAGGAAACAGTACACATGGGTGTAGGAAAAGGGTGAGAACTTCATTTGCAACAGAAATATTCCAAGCTATCTGTCAAAATATACAGCTGGCACCTTCCTGTGAGAGTTACCCATCACAGTGTAAAGTACAAGGGTACACAAGTACATTATACACAGACACACAAATACACGTGATAAACATGATATACAGATACATGATATATAGATACACAGACTCACAACATGACACACAGATACAGGATACACAGATATACAGATCCATAATACACAGATACATGATATACAGATACATGCTACACAGATACACAAACATACAGACACATGAAACACAGATACACATGATACACAGATACATGAATAGATATGCTTGATAAAGCATTCTCCTGCTAACCATGTACTTCCTGAATCTTACTTTCTTAATATTATGTATTTTGTCCTGTCATTCCTTCCTTCCTACCTTCTTTCCTCCCTTTCTTCCCTTTTTCCTCCACTTTGAAGCAGGATTTCATGTAGCTCAGACTGGCCTCAGACTTGCTCCTTAGCTGAAGTCAATCTTGAATTTCTAACTCTCCTGCCTCTATCTCCCAAGTGTCAGCATTATTGGAGCGGGCCACATGCTTGGTTGTATGCAGTGCTGGCAATGGAATTCGGGGCTTCGTGCATGCTAGTTAAGCACTGTACCAACAGAGCAGACCCTCATCTCTTTAATATGATATTTTCTATTATCATAAGAAGAATATTTTAATGTGGCTTGTAGCAAACTTAAATAAGATGCAGAAACTAAAAAGAAAACATCAAAACTTTCAGATAAATGTTAATGAACACATCTCACTTAAAGAAGAAACCTTTAAGAGATGAGAAATATACATTACTAGTGACTATTTAAGCTGGAGTTAGAGCCAGCAGACAGTACTAGTTGAATCATATGCAGCTTCCCCTTCACCGACAGCAGAGAGTCTGAGAAGGGCTCTCTGTTCTCCCACCCAGGCACCACTGTCCTTGTTACTTTTCTGATACTGTTACCACCCATGCAAAGTTTCTAGGCTTTTCTTAAACTTCACTGTTAATGGGGGGAAATGTTACTCTTGTGTTATGATGGAGTTAAAAAGCTTTTCTTTAATTCTGCCTTTTTTTTTTCCCTGTTCTGTATTGGAGGAAACAGTACCAAAGTTTATTGTGAAAAAAAAAAATACCGTCATCTGTTTTCTTCTTCAGTTCCGCTTGCCTGAATTTAACTTTTTGGAAACAGACTAATACATTTGCTAGTTTGGTTTGCATGGTCTTAAAAGTATGAGCCGCAGTGCAATGCATGTGTTTAGAAACATTCTTTGAGCACAGTGAACAACAAAGAGGTGAAGAAACTTCGGCTGTTTCTTAAAATCAGGACAAGCCTCTCTTATAAAGTCTGAGGAACAGAACCTTGTGGAACTAAGGAAGAAAAACTCACTTTATACCCAAATGTTTGAAGCTTGAAGAGCCTTATCTCTTTTCGCTTCCCTCGAGTCTGAGGACAGGATATAAACGGGGTTTTGGTGATGGGAGATGATGGATGAGGGTCTCCTCTGCTTGCCAGCAGATCTATGACCAGCGCAAAAAACTGCTTGGCCTGGGTTAATTAATTGCAGGAGCAGTTTATTCTGATGCAGGGCAAGCACCTTGGCTAAAATATCAGCATCTGTGTTGATTAAAGATCCGAGGCTGGAGAGAGCACATAGTTGGGGGTCTTAGATAGTTCGGGAGCCATCTGGGCTTCTTTAATGAGGGAGGGCTTCTGCAGTCCAAGTCTCAAAGCTGCGTTGTTCTAGTCAGCATTAATGGGTGCCTCTCGCCCCGCACCCCAGCCCTTCAATTAAGATCCTGTGATTTTCCTCTGGCCGTGTGTGTCAGCACTCCATCCAGGGTTTCACTATTGCTCCTCATCTCCTGCAGACCTAGTGATAAGAGAGCCGAGTAAAATCTCTCCCGCCTGTTTAAGTCCACATCCTGGGGTGCAGCGTGAAAGAAAGTTTGCTAGATTTTAATGTCATCACCAATGACGTGTCCACTGAGCTTGGTGGCACGTTTGAGATGTGAGTTGCCGAGCGTGTGCTTGCTGACAATCTGATCATCAGGATATTATGTCTACAATCAACTCTTGTTGGCTTTCATCTTGGGTTTTGTTCTTTGTGTCTGTAACTTTATGGCTTGATTGCTTACAAAATGATGAAGCTAATCCAAGGATTTTATTAGAATTCTAAATTATAAAGCCCAGTGCCCACTTTGATGGGATTCAAGGCAACAATAACTTAAGTCCAAGCAGTATTTTTCTTCAAGGGCTTTGCTCTTTGTGTTCATGGAGATTTAAGTCAGCCACTGCTAATAGTCTATTCATTATACCAGAAGTTAAAATTGCATCTTCATTCTTTTGCTTTAAAAAACATTTTTATTATCAAGCACACCACAAATACATGGTTGCACAAGTGAATTTGTAAAATAATAATACAATAATAATAATACCTATTTCCCCCTCTCCAGAAATTAGTATATCACAAATTTGTCTTCAGTGTTAGGGTTTCTATTGCTGTGATGAAACACCATGACCAAAAAGCAAGTTGTGCTGGCTAATCTTGTATCAACTTGACAAAAACTAGAGTTACCCGAAGGGAGGGAACCTTAACAGGGAAAATACCTCCATAAGATCCGACTGTAAGGCATTTTCTTAATTAGTTATTGTAGGTGGTTCCATCCATGGGCTGGGGGAAAGCAAGGCTTGTGAAGCAGGCTAGTAAGCAGCATTCCTCCAGGGCCCAGCTCCTGCCTCCAGCTTCCTGCCCTGTTTGAGTTCCTGTCCTGACTTCCTTCGATGATGAACAGCAATGTGGAAGTGTATTGGAAATAAACCCTTCCTCCCCACCTTGCTTTTTGGTCATGTGTGAATGTTCCTGAAGCACTGTCTTTGGCAACATCGGGTACTATTGCAAAGTTTGGGTGAAAGTCTGAATTGTTGAAGCTTTTCGAAATNATATATATTTGTGTGTGTGTGTGTGTATGAATGGGTGTCTTCTGTATCAGAATACATGTGTGGAGACCGGAAGACGACTTGTAGGGGTAGGGTTTTTCCTTCTCTCATCTGGACTGGGAGGGGTGGAACTCAAGTCTCCAAGCTTGACTGCAAGTGCCTTTACCCACTGAGCAACCTTGCAGTCTCCCTAGGCTTAATTTTTTCAGTGAAGTTTTGGTTTCATAGGGATAATGAACATGAAATCAATTGAGGTCCCCTCTGCTCCTGACAGTCTGCACTGCGTTTGTCTTTGTTAGTGTGGTATATTGGCGTGCTAAGCTAAGTGCATACTCAACATCAGGGTTTACTTTTGGCATTGAATATTCTGCAACTCTCAACAAGTAGATGACACATGTCAACAATTATCATATGGAATATTATCCCTTCTCTGAAAACCCCCTGCGATCTCTTCCTTCCTTTCTTTGAACTCTTGATCTTTTTATCATGCTATATTTTTTCCTTTCCTAGAATGTTATGAAGTTGGAATCACAAAGTATGTAACCTTTTCAGATTGCCTTCTTCTTTGCAACATGCATTTAAGTTCTTTAAAAATGACCTTTTGTAGCTCAAGAGCTCATTTCTTTTTTTATCGCTGAGTAATATTCCATCATTCAGATGCCCCACAGTTTCTCTGTCCATTCCCCAACTGAAGGGCAGACGGCTTGGTTAATTGCAAGTTTTGAGAATTACAAACTATAAACGTCATTGCAGATTTGTGTGTGGATTAAAGTTTCTACCACATTAAAGTAAATGTCAAAGAGAGAAGTTGCCAAATCATAAGCTAGGTTCCACCTCACACTGTAAGATGCTACCAGACTGGGCTGGGGTGTGGCATCATGATTAGAAGAGTGACCAGCTGACAGGCATGAAGCCTTGTGATGGCTCCCGGTACCACATCAACCAGATGTAGTGGCACAAGTCCATAATCCCAGCGCTCAGGAGCCAGAGGTAGAGTATCGGGGTTTAAAGTTATTTTCAGCCACTTGATGAATTTGGAACTAAGACTATAAACCCCGTCCCTAAAAAAGGCAAGAAAAGAATAAAAGGAAGAAAAAAAAGATGGATGGATGGAAGGAAGGGAGGAAAGAAGGAAGTGAGAAGAAGGCAGGAAGGAAAGCAAATGGCCCAGATGTTTACAAGTTGGTACAGTCCCAGTATCAGTAAACGAGAACTCAGATGGCTTCACATTCTCAGTCTTTTAATGCTGCCAGTGTTTTAGATTTTGGTCTTTCTCATAGGTGTGTGGCATTATCCGACTTTGATTGACAGTTCTTTAATAACATATGATGTACACTGTCTTTTCAAATGCTTTCCTGTCATCTCTTTATCCTCTGCGTGGTGTCTGTTCAGACTTTTTGTTCATTTACTTAGTTGAACTGTTATCTTTGGGTTTTAAGAGTTCTTTATATATTTTGAACAAAGCCCTCTATTGGTTATGTCTTTTACAAATGCTTTCTCCTATTGATTTCTCATTCTTTTGACAGTGTCCTTAACCAAGTTTTTAAATTTTAATAAGTTAAATTTGGTGCTGTCTCTAACGGTCATCACCACACTCAAGGTCATCTACATTTTTCCCCATGTTGCTTCTTAAGGATTTTATGTTTCAGGGAGCTCATCCCAAATGAGACACCTATCCATTTCACACCCTCCCCGCCAAGGCTCAGGGATCTTAACGGGAAATGAGAAGATTGTAAGGGCTAAACACTTCAAGGAAACAGTGTTTTCTAGACACAACAGAGCTGCTGCAGCTATGAACTAACCGAGACTGTGACGGCATGCACTAGACCCTCACAAGCTCAAGCCAGACCAAATCCCAGCATAGGAGAGAAGTGGGCATGAAATTCCACCCCTGACTGAGTACCTACTGTCAGCTTTTAATTGCTGGGAGATGGAGATTCAGTTTCTTTAGACCTTGGTGGATAGATGACACTCCAGAGCAGACTCCACACCCAAGGAGTTGGCCAAGACAAACTAGATTTGATGGGAAGGGAGAGAAAAGTAGCTGGAGAGAGAAAGAAAGATGGTGGAGGGTGGGGGGAGAACAAGAAGTTGGCTGGCTGGGTGTAGTGGATCTGGGAAGATTTGAGAGGGGGGGATGAATATCATCAAAATGCATAGATTAAGTTATCAAAGAATATACATATTCTTTGATATATATATGTATATATATATTTAGGTTTATGATGCAATTTGAGTTATTCTTGGAAGCAAGTATGGTCTCTTTCTGGATTCATTAAGAATCATTTCATTGACTTTTATCCTCCAGTTGATCCTAGGTCTCTGGGATATCCAGTGTCAGGGGTGGGCTCCCTCTTATGGCCTGAGTCTAGGACTGTACCAGTCATTGATTGGCCATTTCCATGATTTTTGTGCCACCTGGACCCCTGCACATCTTGAATGCAGGACAAATTGTAGGTCAAAGGTTGTGTTGCTGGTTGGTGTCCCATTTCCTACGCTGGACGTCTTGTCTGGCTACAGGAGATGAACAGTTCATGCTATGAAATCCCTGTCGCTTAAGAGCCAAGCTGGGGTCATCCTTGTAGATTCTGGGAGTTTCCTTTGCTCTAAGTTTCTACCTGACCCTGAAATGACCCGCCCTTTTCCAGTCATCTCTTTCAGTACTCTCCCCTTTTATTCCCCTGACCTAATCCCTCCTAAAGGTTCCCATGCACCACCCACCCCTGTCCCCAGTAGACCCACGAAATCTATTGGACTTCCCCTTCCCAGGGAGATCCAAGTGTTTCTAACAAGCCCACACCTCTTAATTCCAACCCATTTAAATAGTGTCAGTCCTTGATGATTTCGCATTTGAATACACGAGCCTATGAGATTAATTTTACTCAAACCACTACAAAGAGATTTATAGATTTAGTTTTACATTTATATTTAGTATGCATTTAATTTTTGTTGTTCTTTTTGCTTTTTGAGACAGAGTTTCTTTATGTAGCTCTGGTTGCCCCAGAGCTCTCTCTATAGATCAGGCTGGCTTTGAACTCAGAGGCTTGCTTGCCTCTGCCTCCTAAGTGCTGGGATAAAAGACATATGTTACCACTGCTCTCTCATCTTAAATGTTTATGTAAAATGTGAAGCATTAGACAAAATCGAGAAATATATCCAATACCCAAACCAGAAAACATACATGGATGTAACATTACTCACATAGAAATAACATTACATGTTCTGAACAGGCGGTCAAACCATGAAGAAGAGAGCACGAATTAGTAAGAAAGGAAGGAGGGGTATGTGGGAGGCTTTGGAAGGAGAAAACAATCCAGTTACATTATAATCTCAAAAATAAAAGAAATATCCATTTTTAAGTGAGTGGCATTTATTGAAAACAGGGTATTTTTTTCTATTGAATTGACTTTTCACTTCTATCAAAAATGAATCTACCAAACTCTGAGCTGGGCTATTTCTGCATTTCTTTTGTTCTTTGTATTTGTGATCTGTTCTTTCCCTATCACCATACTTTCTTTATTTCTAAAACCTTATGCCAAGACAAAATCGGGAGGCATAAGTTTTCTAACTTCGTTATAATTTTTATAATTGTTCTTTTCTGTTGTTATATTTCATTTAGTCATTTAAAAATAATGCTACTGGGTTCAACTTAAGGCCTCACACTTGCTCAACAGTGCTCTTCCTTTGTCGTAACAGAATTAACCTTCCAAAATTTTTTAGAATCTTCTTTCCTCTGACTATAAATAAAAATACTAAGATTATTGCTTTCTGTTAAATCTACAAGCAAGTTTGGGTGTTTTGAACAGTTAGCTACAATGTGCCCCTGCAATAGTGAGTGTGATACTAGCCAGTTATCTCCATTCGCTGATGCTTCTGGTCAGCGTTTTGCCTCCAGTAGTACACTGTCACTGTGTGTATTTCTTCCTTCAGATTCCTGTCTAAGTTTTCCATGTTTTGAGCTACTTAAGATAGTATCTTTGTAAATGTTGGTTTCTTATCTATTGCTAGTGTCTTGTCATATAATTGATTGATTTTGTTAAGCTTTCTAAAATTATTGATAAGTAACATTTATATGTGAAGGGAAAATGTGCTTTTTCCATGTAAGTATATATCACTAAGTGTATAAACTATTAAAGCCATTAACATGCCAATTATCTCACAATGTTACTTCTTTTCTTGTGCAAGAACTTTGAAGACCCTGGAATTTCAAGCTTATTAAACAGTATCATTAATACTAATCACAGGGTGTTCTCTAGATCTCCGGGACAGACTCTTAATAACAGAAACTTTTACCCTTCGGCCACTATCTCTCATTTCCCTTACTCACTAGCCTTTTCTACTCTGTGTTTTTTTATGAACTATATATACTTTCTTAGATGCCACATTTGAGTGAGATTACACAGTATCTATGTTTCTGGGTCGGGTACATTTAACTTGGCGTAATGTCTCCCATGTCACAAAATATATGTTTTCCTCCTTTTTAAGAGCTAAACAAAAATGTGCATGTAACCTTTCCCCCATGAATCCTTTAGTGTGATTCCGTATTGTATTATGACAGCTAATCTTGCTTGTCAACTTGACACACATGGGAAGAGGAACCTCAACTGAGGAACTGCTTTCATAGATTGTCACGTGGACACCTTTTACAGGGCATTTTCTTGATTGCTGATTGGTGTGAGAGGGACCAGCCCACTGTGGGCGGTGCTTTCCTTAGGCAGGTGGGCCTAAGTTTTAAAGAAAGGTACCTACCTGAAAAGAAGCCCAGGAATAAGTCGGTAAACAGCAAGCTGCCCAGTTTCTCCTCTATCATCTTTCAGTGATAGGCTGTTACCTGGATGTGAATAAACCTTTTCCTCCTCTAGCCTGGCTTTGGCTAGTGTTTGATGAAAGCAACAGAAATTAATAGAACACATATCTTGGTTAGTCTGAATAATAGGATAATGAGCAAAGGAGTGCAGACAACACTTTCAGATCTTTGTGATCTTGACTCCATTTCTTTGTGTGTGTGTATATATATATATATATATATATATATATATATATATCCAAAAGTTGGATTGGGAGCCATACTTTCATTTTTCTAAGGAACCTATTACATGTAGTTTTCCATAATGGTTATAACAATTTATGTTCCCGCAAACAATATTCTAGTGTTCCTTTTACTACATGTTTTTCTTAAGACACTTGTTTTTTTTTGTCCTTTAATCTAAACATAGTGTTTTGCTTGCGGCTCAGGTAGCTTCAATTGCTTATGAGACTAGGAAGACACTCGAGGAATATGACACCTGAGGCCAGCGGCTGACTCCCCTGTTCCTCCTGCTCATGTGTGCGCTGTCACACACAGGTCCATCTGTCCTAGCTAGTGTCTCTATTGCTGTGACAGAACACCATGGCCAAGAAAGCAAGTTGGGGAGGAAAGGGTTTTTTTGGTTTATACTTCCGGATCATAGTCTTTCATTGGAGGAAGTCAGGACAGGAGCTCAAGCAGAGCTGGAACCTGGAGACAGGAGCAGATACAGAGGCCATGGAAGGGTGCTGCTTCACATGGCTTGCTCAGCCTACTTTCTTATGGAACCCAGGACCAACCCAGGGCTGACCCCACCCACCGTGCACTGGGCCTTTCCCCCTTGATCACTAGTTGGGAAAATGCCTTACAACTGGACTTCACAGAGGCATTTCTTCAACAGAGGTTCCTTCCTCTGATGACTCTAGCCTGTGCCAAGTTGGTACACAAAACCAGCCATTACACCACCCACCCATGCAAACACACACAAACATCAAGCGAAAACACATAGACAAAATGCACTCCTATATACACTGGCATATACATGTCAACCCACCCAGAAAAACACACTCAGAGAAAGTAAGGAAATAAAGATGTCCTAGAAATAATGCCACTCAGCACTGTTAAGTGAAAATGAGACAGACATGATGCACGATAAAGAAAACTCAGAGATAGAAACTGGGGTTCAACCCGAAGATCCGAAAAGCAAAGCAGCCAGCCACTGGCTCTTCGCTCGACCTCCATCCAAAATGGTGATCCTGCTTCCAGGGATCTCAGAATGAGACTGTGTCTGAGAACTGGCTCCTCCTGTTTTATAGTCCTCTCTAGGGTTAGGATTGAAGGCATGCACCACTGGGATTAAAGGCATGCACCGCCTGGTTTCTGTGGCATCTAGTGTGGCTACTGGGATTAAAGGTGTGTGTCACCACTGCCTGGTCTCTAAGGCTGACCAATGGGGCTGTTTTACTCTCTGATCTTTGGGCAAGCTTTATTTATTAAAATGCAAATGAAATATCACTACACAGACTCAATGCCTCTGCCATTGGCCAGGAACTTTGCCAAGTAGGTTAGGCTAGCTGGCCAGTAGATTCTGGGATCCACCCGTCTTTGCCTCCCTTCTCACCATTTCTGGGAGTACAAATTCTCCCACTGTAGCTGCCTTTTACATGGGCTGAACCCAGGCCCTTATGCTAGCAAGGCAAGGGTTTTATCACCCGAGGGTCACCTCCTCAGCCCGTGATACCATATTTGGTGGGAGGTTGTTTTTATTTATTTATGCCATGAAAGAGTATCCAACCTTCTTAAACATATTTTCTCTATCTATTTAAATGATCATATGAGTTTATATTTTGTTCTTTTGGTATGGTATATTTTATTTATTTATTTTTGTTGAAATAACTTTATAGAGACTCTAACAAATCTCACTTGATCATGTTATATGCTAATGTTTTACTGAGAATTTTCATATATTTGGGATTTTATTTTTGTTTTAGAGAATCAAGAGCACTTATTCACATTGAATGTAAAGTTTTGCAAGCCACGACAAATACACAAGTTAGACCATCGCAGGGCTCTTGTAAGTCACCTACTTTATCACATCTGTGCAACTGCAAACAGAGATGGCCTGTTGTATTCTGTGTTACTGATGTGGGAGTGTCATATATCAATCTGTTGATTTCATTGGCTGAGCAATAAAAGAAACTGCTTGGCTGGCCCTCAGCTTAGAACATAGATGGGAGGAGAAAACAGAATAGAATTCTGGGCGGAAGAGGAAGTGAGGTCAGACTCTGCTCTGCTCCCGGAGAGACT